>NW_027016967.1:0-2500 GCF_036013445.1 Caloenas nicobarica | reverse complement strand
GGCAGCTCCTGGGAAGCATGAGCAGCCTGTGGGACAAGGAGCCAGGTCTGGCTCACATGCTCAGGGAACAGCCCATGGCCAGCACTGGGTCAGCAAGGAACTTTTTCCCCTGGGGCACGTTGGCACTAGGTCCCCGCGGTTTTTTGCCTTCCTCTGCACTTCTCAGCACGGCCCCTTGCCACCATTTCTTTGGGCCATTTGGCCTGGGAGCCGGCTGCTCATGCTCCACCATGCTGGCAGCCACAGCTGCCACTTCTCAGCTCTCCCTGCAGCTAACACAAGCGCCTGGCAGGGACCAGAGCGCTTCTCATGCATCCTGGCCAAGAAGCACAGCAGCCAAACAAGTTGTGGAAGGCAAAAAGTCTGCTCGTCATCGCTACATGTCACGTTTTGGAAGAGATGCCACGGTACCACTCACCTCTTCTTCCTCTTCTTCCTCTTCTTCCTCTTCTTCCTCTTCTTCTTCTTCTTCTTCTTCTTCTTCTCTTCTTCTTCTTCTTCTTCTTCTTCCTCTTTTGTGCATGGTCAGTCCCACAACTCCTTGTCAAGGTTCTCCCTCTGCAGGAACCGCGGACAGCTTGGCCTCTATCCTGCTGCTGCTCTCTGCAGCTCTGGACTTGCCTTTGCCAGCCTGCAAGGGATCTTTTCTCATGCTAAACTGAAGAATGCCTCAGCCTACTCCTGGCTACACTTGGGCTTGAGCTAATGCTTGTGAGCCTGGGTTCTGAAACAGAGTCACAAAGGGAAAAAAATGACATGAAATAACATAACATGAATTAACATAAAATCAAGAAAATTAATAAATTAACAACAAAATAAAATAAAATTCATTGTGTTATGTGTCCTTGACATTGATTTTGGAACTGAAAACCCTCTGTCCTTTCAGGCAAACAGTCTCTTAGATATTGGACTGGAGGACAGGAGAGAAGAGGGAGAGAGAGGAGAGGAGAGAGAGAGGAGAGAGAGAGGAGAGAGGAGAGGAGAGGAGAGGAGAGGAGGGAGAGGAGAGGAGAGGAGAGCAGTTCTGCTCTGTCAGGCCTGCAGTTCTGCGTGACAAGCCCTGAGCGAGCCCTGAGGCCTCCATACATGATACTACAGGCAGTATTGCTACTGGAAGGAAGGCTGCACTGGCAACAAATCCACACTGTCTTTTTGCAAAAAAGGGACTCTATTAGGTTGCTTACTCCCCTATTTTGTAGGTACAGGGACTGATTTGGAGCCAGCACCCCAAAGGCTTCCTCCAAAGGGCTGCACATATGCGGCTGTGTCACCCCCATGTCACAATGCCAGCACCCGGCAACGCAGTGGTCACCAGGCCCCACGCAGGATCCAGAGGAGCAGCCTCCCGTGTCCACTGCCAGAGCTGGCCCGGGGGCAGCCCCAGCACATCTCACAGGAAGCACTTGAGGAGCTGCTGGAATCACAGGCAGGGGCTGAGGGAAGAAAACCTTGCATGAGGCTGCTGGAGGTTCTCCGCTGCAAGACAATCTGCTGGCAGGGCCACCTTCCAAGCTCGGCTCATGGATGCAAATCCTTTTCAACTGGATAGCAGTGGCAAGACCAAGGCAATTCCTTCTTGAGGAGCACTGCACAGCTCACCATCCTCATCTCCTACAGAGCAACGGCCCAGGAGCCCTAAGAGATAGGATGTCGAGGGCTTGCAAGGGCTTGCAAGGGCTTGCAGTGCTTTGGAACACCCACTGGTGTCCTACACAGGACAGCAAGGATTCTTGCCACAAGGTCTATCAGCTCAGAGGCACTTGGGCACTCTGGCAAGTCCGCCAGATAGCTCCAGCTCAAGGGAGGATAGGGCTTGGGCAGCTCCTGGGAAGCATGAGCAGCCTGTGGGACAAGGAGCCAGGTCTGGCTCACATGCTCAGGGAACAGCCCATGGCCAGCACTGTGCTCAGCAAGGACTTTTTCCCCTGGGGCACATTGGCACTGGTCCCCGGCGGTTTTTTGCCTTCCTCTGCAGTTCTCAGCACCGCCCCTTGCCACCATTTCTTTGGGCCATTTGGCCTGGGAGCCGGCTGCTCATGCTCCACCATGCTGGCAGCCGCAGCTGCCACTTCTCAGCTCTCCCTGCAGCTAACACAAGCGCCTGGCAGGGACCAGAGCGCTTCTCATGCATCCCTGCCCAAGAAGCACAGCAGCCAAACAAGTTGTGGAAGGCAAAAAGTCTGCTCGTCATCGCTACATGTCACGCTTTGGAAGAGATGCCACGGTACCACTCATCTTCCTCTTCTTCTCCTCTCTTCTCTTCTTCTTCTTCTCTTCTTCTTCTTCTTCTTCTTCTTCTTCTTCTTCTTCTTCTTCTTCTTCTTCTTCTTCTTCTTCCTCTTTTCAGCATGGTCAGTCCCACAACTCCTTTTCAAAGTTCTCCCTCTGCAGGAACCGCGGACAGCTTGGCCTCTATTCCTGCTGCTGCTCTCTGCAGCTCTGGGACTTGCCTTTGCCAGCCTGCAAGGGATCTTTTCTCATGCTAAACTGAAGAATGCCT
>NW_027016966.1:82500-298267 GCF_036013445.1 Caloenas nicobarica | reverse complement strand
CTCCTCTCCTCTCCTCTCCTCTCCTCTCCTCTCCTCTCCTCTCCTCTCCTCTCGTCTTCTCTCCTGTCTGCCAGTCCAATATCTAAGAGACTGTTTGCCTGAAAGGACAGAGGGGTTTCAGTTCCAAAATCATTTTCAAGGACACATAACACAATTAATTTGATTTATTTTGTTGTTAATTTATTAGTTTTCTTGATTTTATGTTAATTCATGTTATGTTTCTTTGTGTCATTTTTTTTCCCTTTGTGACTCTGTTTCAGAAACCAGGCTCACAAGCATTAGCTCAAGCCCAAGTGTAGCCAGGAGTAGGCTGAGGCATTCTTCAGTTTAGCCTGAGAAAAGATCCCTTGCAGGCTGGCAAAGGCAAGTCCCAGAGCTGCAGAGAGCAGCAGCAGGAATAGAGGGCAAGCTGTCCGCGGTTCCTGCAGAGGGAGAACCTTGACAAGGAGTTGTGGGACTGACCATGCACAAAAGAGGAGGAAGAACAGGAAGAAGAAGAAGAAGAAGAGGAAGAAGAGGAAGAAGAGGTGAGTGGTACCGTGGCATCTCTTCCAAAGCGTGACATGTAGCGATGACGAGCAGACTTTTTGCCTTGCACAACTTGTTTGGCTGCTGTGCTTCTTGGGCAGGGATGCATGAGAAGCGCTCTGGTCCCTGCCAGGCGCTTGTGTTACCTGCAGGGAGAGCTGAGAAGTGGCAGCTGCGGCTGCCAGCATGGTGGAGCATGAGCAGCCGGCTCCCAGGCCAAATGGCCCAAAGAAATGGTGGCAAGGGGCCGTGCTGAGAACTGCAGAGGAAGGCAAAAAACTGCCGGGGACCAGTGCCAATGTGCCCCGGGGGAAAAAGTTCCTTGCTGAGCCCAGTGCTGGCCATGGGCTGTTCCCTGAGCATGTGAGCCAGACCTGGCTCCTTGTCCCACAGGCTGCTCATGCTTGCCAGGAGCTGCCCAAGCCCTATCCTCCCTTGAGCTGGAGCTATGTCGCGGACTTGCCAGAGTGCCCAACTGCCTCTGAGCTGATGGACCTTGTGGGCAAGAATCCTTGCTGTCCCTGTGTAGGACACCAGTGGGTGTTCCAAAGCACTGCAAGCCCTTGCAAGCCCTCGACATCCTATCTCTTACGGCTCCTGAGCGTTGCTCTGTGGGAGATGAGGATGGTGAGCTGTGCCGTGCTCCTCAAGAAGGAATTGCCTTGGTCTTGCCACTGCTATCCAGTTGAAAAGGATTTGCATCCATGAGCCGAGCTTGGAAGGTGGCCCTGCCAGCAGCTTGTCTTGCAGCGGAGAACCTCCAGCAGCCTCATGCAAGGTTTTCTTCCCTCAGCCCCTGGCCTGTGATTCCAGCAGCTCCTCAAGTGCTTCCTGTCAGATGTGCTGGGGCTGCCCCCGGGCCAGCTCTGGCAGTGGACACGGGAGGCTGCTCCTCTGGATCCTGCGTGGGGCCTGGTGACCACTGCGTTGCCGGGTGCTGGCATTGTGACATGGGGCTGACACAGCCGCATATGTGCAGCCCTTTGGAGGAAGCCTTTGGGGTGCTGGCTACAAATCAGTCCCTGTACCTACAAAATAGGGGAGTAAGCAACCTAATAGAGTCCCTTTTTTGCAAAAAGACAGTGTGGATTTGTTGCCAGTGCAGCCTTCCTTCCAGTAGCAATACTGCCTGTAGTATCATGTATGGAGGCCTCAGGGCTCGCTCAGGGCTTGTCACGCAGAACTGCCGGCCTGACAGAGCAGAACTGCTCTCCTCTCCTCTCCTCTCCTCTCCTTTCCTCTCCTCTCCTCTCCTCTCCTCTCCTCTCCTCTCCTCTCCTCTCCTCTCCTCTCCTCTCCTCTCCTCTCCTCACCTCTCTTCTTCTCTCCTGTCCGCCAGTCCAATATCTAAGAGACTGTTTGCCTGAAAGGACAGAGGGGTTTCAGTTCCAAAATCAATTTCAAGGACACATAACACAATGAATTTGATTTTATTTTGTTGTTAATTTATTAGTTTTCTTGATTTTATGTTAATCCATGTTATGTTTCTTCGTATCATTTTTTTTCCCTTTGTGACTCTGTTTCAGAACCCAGGCTCACAAGCATTAGCTCAAGCCCAAGTGTAGCCAGGAGTAGGCTGAGGCATTCTTCAGTTTAGCATGAGAAAAGATTCCTTGCAGGCTGGTAAAGGCAAGTCCCAGAGCTGCAGAGAGCAGCAGCAGGAATAGAGGCCAAGCTGTCCGCGGTTCCTGTAGAGGGAGAACCTTGACAAGGAGTTTTGGGACTGACCATGCACAAAAGAGGAGGAAGAACAGGAAGAAGGAGAAGAAGAAGAAGAAGAAGAAGAGGAAGAAGAGGAAGAAGAGGTGAGTGGTACCGTGGCATCTCTTCCAAAGCGTGACATGTAGCGATGACGAGCAGACTTTTTGCCTTCCACAACTTGTTTGGCTGCTGTGCTTCTTGGGCAGGGATGCATGAGAAGCGCTCTGGTCCCTGCCAGGCGCTTGTGTTAGCTGCAGGGAGAGCTGAGAAGTGGCAGCTGCGGCTGCCAGCATGGTGGAGCATGAGCAGCCGGCTCCCAGGCCAAATGGCCCAAAGAAATGGTGGCAAGAGGCGGTGCTGAGAACTGCAGAGGAAGGCAAAAATCCACCGGGGACCAGTGCCAATGTGCCCCGGGGGAAAAAGTTCCTTGCTGAGCCCAGTGCTGGCCATGGGCTGTTCCCTGAGCATGTGAGCCAGACCTGGCTACTTGTCCCACAGGCTGCTCATGCTTGCCAGGAGCTGCCCAAGCCCTATCCTCCCTTGAGCTGGAGCTATGTCGCGGACTTGCCAGAGTGCCCAAGTGCCTCTGAGCTGATAGACCTTGTGGGCAAGAATCCTTGCTGTCCCTGTGTAGGACACCAGTGGGTGTTCCAAAGCACTGCAAGCCCTTGCAAGCCCTCGACATCCTATCTCTTACGGCTCCTGAGCGTTGCTCTGTAGGAGATGAGGATGGTGAGCTCTGCAGTGCTCCTCAAGAAGGAATTGCCTTGGTCTTGCCACTGCTATCCAGTTGAAAAGGATTTGCATCCATGAGCCGAGCTTGGAAGGTGGCCCTGCCAGCAGATTGTCTTGCAGCGGAGAACCTCCAGCAGCCTCATGCAAGGTTTTCTTCCCTCAGCCCCTGGCCTGTGATTCCAGCAGCTCCTCAAGTGCTTCCTGTCAGATGTGCTGGGGCTGCCCCCGGGCCAGCTCTGGCAGTGGACACGGGAGGCTGCTCCTCTGGATCCTGCGTGGGGCCTGGTGACCACTGCGTTGCCGGGTGCTGGCATTGTGACATGGGGGTGACACAGCCGCATATGTGCAGCCCTTTGGAGGAAGCCTTTGGGGTGCTGGCTCCAAATCAGTCCCTGTAGCTACAAAATAGGGGAGGAAGCAACCTAATAGAGTCCCTTTTTTGCAAAAAGACAGTGTGGATTTGTTGCCAGTGCAGCCTTACTTCCAGTAGCAATACTGCCTGTAGTATCATGTATGGAGGCCTCAGGGCTCGCTCAGGGCTTGTCACGCAGAACTGCAGGCCTGACAGAGCAGAACTGCTCTCCTCTCCTCTCCTCTCCTCTCCTCTCCTCTCCTCTCCTCTTCTCTCCTCTACTGTCCGCCAGTCCAATATCTAAGAGACTTTGCCTGAAAGGACAGAGGGTTTTCAGTTCCAAAATCAATGTCAAGGACACATAACACAATGAATTTTATTTTATTTTGTTGATAATTTATTAATTTTCTTGATTTTATGTTAATTCATGTTATGTTTCTTCGTGTCATTTTTTTTCCCTTTGTGACTCTGTTTCAGAACCCAGGCTCACAAGCATTAGCTCAAGCCCAAGTGTAGCCAGGAGTAGGCTGAGGCATTCTTCAGTTTAGCCTGAGAAAAGATCCCTTGCAGGCTGGCAAAGGCAAGTCCCAGAGCTGCAGAGAGCAGCAGCAGGAATAGAGGCCAAGCTGTGCGCGGTTCCTGCAGAGGGAGAACCTTGACAAGGAGTTGTGGGACTGACCATGCACAAAAGAGGAGGAAGAAGAAGAAGAAGAAGAAGAAGAAGAGGAAGAAGAGGAAGAAGAGGTGAGTGGTACCGTGGCATCATTTCCAAAGCGTGACATGTAGGGATGACGAGCAGACTTTTTGCCTTGCACAACTTGTTTGGCTGCTGTGCTTCTTGGGCAGGGATGCATGAGAAGCGCTCTGGTCCCTGCCAGGCGCTTGTGTTAGCTGCAGGGAGAGCTGAGAAGTGGCAGCTGCGGCTGCCAGCATGGTGGAGCATGAGCAGCCGGCTCCCAGGCCAAATGGCCCAAAGAAATGGTGGCAAGGGGCCGTGCTGAGAACTGCAGAGGAAGGCAAAAAACCGCCGGGGACCAGTGCCAATGTGCCCCGGGGGAAAAAGTTCCTTGCTGAGCCCAGTGCTGGCCATGGGCTGTTCCCTGAGCATGTGAGCCAGACCTGGCTCCTTGTCCCACAGGCTGCTCATGCTTGCCAGGAGCTGCCCAAGCCCTATCCTCCCTTGAGCTGGAGCTATGTCGCGGACTTGCCAGAGTGCCCAACTGCCTCTGAGCTGATAGACCTTGTGGGCAAGAATCCTTGTTGTCCCTGTGTAGGACACCAGTGGGTGTTCCAAAGCACTGCAAGCCCTTGCAAGCCCTCGACATCCTATCTCTTACGGCTCCTGAGCGTTGCTCTGTAGGAGATGAGGATGGTGAGCTGTGCAGTGCTCCTCAAGAAGGAATTGCCTTGGTCTTGCCACTGCTATCCAGTTGAAAAGGATTTGCATCCATGAGCCGAGCTTGGAAGGTGGCCCTGCCAGCAGCTTGTCTTGCAGCGGAGAACCTCCAGCAGCCTCATGCAAGGTTTTCTTCCCTCAGCCCCTGGCCTGTGATTCCAGCAGCTCCTCAAGTGCTTCCTGTCAGATGTGCTGGGGCTGCCCCCGGGCCAGCTCTGGCAGTGGACACGGGAGGCTGCTCCTCTGGATCCTGCGTGGGGCCTCGTGACCACTGTGTTGCCGGGTGCTGACATTGTGACATGGGGGTGACACAGCCGCATATATGCAGCCCTTTGGAGGAAGCCTTTGGGGTGCTGGCTCCAAATCAGTCCCTGTAGCTACAAAATAGGGGAGTAAGCAACCTAATAGAGTCCCTTTTTTGCAAAAAGACAGTGTGGATTTGTTGCCAGTGCAGCCTTTCTTCCAGTAGCAATACTGCCTGTAGTATCATGTATGGAGGCCTCAGGGCTCGCTCAGGGCTTGTCACGCAGAACTGCAGGCCTGACAGAGCAGAACTGCTCTCCTCTCCTCTCCTCTCCTCTCCTCTCCTCTCCTCTCCTCTCCTCTCCTCTCCTCTCCTCTCCTCTCCTCTCCTCCTCTCTCCTCTCCTCTCCTCTCCTCTCCTCTTCTCTCCTGTCCGCCAGTCCAATATCTAAGAGACTGTTTGCCTGAAAGGACAGAGGGTTTTCAGTTCCAAAATCAATGTCAAGGACACATAACACAATGAATTTTATTTTATTTTGTTGTTAATTTATTAATTTTCTTGATTTTATGTTAATTCATGTGATGTTTCTTCGTGTCATTTTTTTTCCCTTTGTGACTCTGTTTCAGAAGCCAGGCTCACAAGCATTAGCTCAAGCCCAAGTGTAGCCAGGAGTAGGCTGAGGCATTCTTCAGTTTAGCCTGAGAAAAGATCCCTTGCAGACTGGCAAAGGCAAGTCCCAGAATCCCTTGCAGGCTGGCAAAGGCAAGTCCCAGAGCTGCAGAGAGCAGCAGCAGGAATAGAGGCCAAGCTGTCCGCGGTTCCTGCAGAGGGAGAACCTTGACAAGGAGTTGTGGGACTCACCATGCACAAAAGAGGAGGAAGAAGAAGAAGAAGAAGAAGAAGGAGAAGAAGAGGAAGAAGAGGAAGAAGAGGTGAGTGGTACCGTGGCATCTCTTCCAAAGCGTGACATGTAGCGATGACGAGCAGACTTTTTGCCTTCCACAACTTGTTTGGCTGCTGTGCTTCTTGGGCAGGGATGCATGAGAAGCGCTCTGGTCCCTGCCAGGCGCTTGTGTTAGCTGCAGGGAGAGCTGAGAAGTGGCAGCTGCGGCTGCCAGCATGGTGGAGCATGAGCAGCCGGCTCCCAGGCCAAATGGCCCAAAGAAATGGTGGCAAGGGGCGGTGCTGAGAACTGCAGAGGAAGGCAAAAAACCGCCGGGGACCAGTGCCAATGTGCCCCGGGGGAAAAAGTTCCTTGCTGAGCCCAGTGCTGGCCATGGGCTGTTCCCTGAGCATGTGAGCCAGACCTGGCTCCTTGTCCCACAGGCTGCTCGTGCTTGCCAGGAGCTGCCCAAGCCCTATCCTCCCTTGAGCTGGAGCTATGTCGCGGACTTGCCAGAGTGTCCAAGTGCCTCTGAGCTGATAGATCTTTTAGGCAAGAATCCTTGCTGTCCCTGTGTAGGACACCAGTGGGTGTTCCAAAGCACTGCAAGCCCTTGCAAGCCCTCGACATCCTATCTCTTACGGCTCCTGAGCGTTGCTCTGTGGGAGATGAGGATGGTGAGCTGTGCAGTGCTCCTCAAGAAGGAATTGCCTTGGTCTTGCCACTGCTATCCAGTTGAAAAGGATTTGCATCCATGAGCCGAGCTTGGAAGGTGGCCCTGCCAGCAGCTTGTCTTGCAGCGGAGAACCTCCAGCAGCCTCATGCAAGGTTTTCTTCCCTCAGCCCCTGGCCTGTGATTCCAGCAGCTCCTCAAGTGCTTCCTGTCAGATGAGCTGGGGCTGCCCCCGGGCCAGCTCTGGCAGTGGACACGGGAGGCTGCTCCTCTGGATCCTGCGTGGGGCCTTGTGCCCACTGCGTTGCCGGGTGCTGGCATTGTGACATGGGGGTGACACAGCCGCATATGTGCAGCCCTTTGGAGGAAGCCTTTGGGGTGCTGGCTCCAAATCAGTCCCTGTACCTACAAAATAGGGGAGTAAGCAACCTCATAGAGTCTCTTTTTTGCAAAAAGACAGTGTGGATTTGTTGCCAGTGCAGCCTTACTTCCAGTAGCAATACTGCCTGTAGTATCATGTATGGAGGCCTCAGGGCTCGCTCAGGGCTTGTCACGCAGAACTGCAGGCCTGACAGAGCAGAACTGCTCTCCTCTCCTCTCCTCTCCTCTCCTCTCCTCTTCTCTCCTGTCCGCCAGTCCAATATCTAAGAGACTTTGCCTGAAAGGACAGAGGGTTTTCAGTTCCAAAATCAGTTTCAAGGACACATAACACAATGAATTTTATTTTATTTTGTTGTTAATTTATTAATTTTCTTGATTTTATGTTAATTCATGTTATGTTTCTTCGTGTCATTTTTTTTCCCTTTGTGACTCTGTTTCAGAACCCAGGCTCACAAGCATTAGCTCAAGCCCAAGTGTAGCCAGGAGTAGGCTGAGGCATTCTTCAGTTTAGCCTGAGAAAAGATCCCTTGCAGGCTGGCAAAGGCAAGTCCCAGAGCTGCAGAGAGCAGCAGCAGGAATAGAGGCCAAGCTGTCCGCGGTTCCTGCAGAGGGAGAACCTTGACAAGGAGTTGTGGGACTGACCATGCACAAAAGAGGAGGAAGAAGAAGAAGAAGAAGAAGAAGAAGAGGAAGAAGAGGAAGAAGAGGTGAGTGGTACCGTGGCATCTCTTCCAAAGCGTGACATGTAGCGATGACGAGCAGACTTTTTGCCTTGCACAACTTGTTTGGCTGCTGTGCTTCTTGGCCAGGGATGCATGAGAAGCGCTCTGGTCCCTGCCAGGCGCTTGTGTTAGCTGCAGGGAGAGCTGAGAAGTGGCAGCTGCGGCTGCCAGCATGGTGGAGCATAAGCAGCCGGCTCCCAGGCCAAATGGCCCAAAGCAATGGTGGCAAGGGGCGGTGCTGAGAAGTGCAGAGGAAGGCAAAAAACCGCCGGGGACCAGTGCCAATGTGCCCCGGGGGAAAAAGTTCCTTGCTGAGCCCAGTGCTGGCCATGGGCTGTTCCCTGAGCATGTGAGCCAGACCTGGCTCCTTGTCCCACAGGCTGCTCATGCTTCCCAGGAGCTGCCCAAGCCCTATCCTCCCTTGAGCTGGAGCTATCTGGCGGACTTGCCAGAGTGCCCAAGTGCCTCTGAGCTGATAGACCTTGTGGGCAAGAATCCTTGTTGTCCCTGTGTAGGACACCAGTGGGTGTTCCAAAGCACTGCAAGCCCTTGCAAGCCCTCGACATCCTATCTCTTACGGCTCCTGAGCGTTGCTCTGTAGGAGATGAGGATGGTGAGCTGTGCAGTGCTCCTCAAGAAGGAATTGCCTTGGTCTTGCCACTGCTATCCAGTTGAAAAGGATTTGCATCCATGAGCCGAGCTTGGAAGGTGGCCCTGCCAGCAGCTTGTCTTGCAGCGGAGAACCTCCAGCAGCCTCATGCAAGGTTTTCTTCCCTCAGCCCCTGGCCTGTGATTCCAGCAGCTCCTCAAGTGCTTCCTGTCAGATGTGCTGGGGCTGCCCCCGGGCCAGCTCTGGCAGTGGACACGGGAGGCTGCTCCTCTGGATCCTGCGTGGGGCCTCGTGACCACTGTGTTGCCGGGTGCTGACATTGTGACATGGGGGTGACACAGCCGCATATATGCAGCCCTTTGGAGGAAGCCTTTGGGGTGCTGGCTCCAAATCAGTCCCTGTAGCTACAAAATAGGGGAGTAAGCAACCTAATAGAGTCCCTTTTTGGCAAAAAGACAGTGTGAATTTGTTGCCAGTGCAGCCTTTCTTCCAGTAGCAATACTGCCTGTAGTATCATGTATGGAGGCCTCAGGGCTCGCTCAGGGCTTGTCACGCAGAACTGCAGGCCTGACAGAGCAGAACTGCTCTCCTCTCCTCTCCTCTCCTCTCCTCTCCTCTCCTCTCCTCTCCTCTCCTCTCCTCTCCTCTTCTCTCCTGTCCGCCAGTCCAATATCTAAGAGACTGTTTGCCTGAAAGGACAGAGGGTTTTCAGTTCCAAAATCAATGTCAAGGACACATAACACAATGAATTTTATTTTATTTTGTTGTTAATTTATTAATTTTCTTTATTTTATGTTAATTCATGTGATGTTTCTTCGTGTCATTTTTTTTCCCTTTGTGACTCTGTTTCAGAAGCCAGGCTCACAAGCATTAGCTCAAGCCCAAGTGTAGCCAGGAGTAGGCTGAGGCATTCTTCAGTTTAGCCTGAGAAAAGATCCCTTGCAGACTGGCAAAGGCAAGTCCCAGAATCCCTTGCAGGCTGGCAAAGGCAAGTCCCAGAGCTGCAGAGAGCAGCAGCAGGAATAGAGGCCAAGCTGTCCGCGGTTCCTGCAGAGGGAGAACCTTGACAAGGAGTTGTGGGACTCACCATGCACAAAAGAGGAGGAAGAAGAAGAAGAAGAAGAAGAAGAAGAAGAGGAAGAAGAGGAAGAAGAGGTGAGTGGTACCGTGGCATCTCTTCCAAAGCGTGACATGTAGCGATGACGAGCAGACTTTTTGCCTTCCACAACTTGTTTGGCTGCTGTGCTTCTTGGGCAGGGATGCATGAGAAGCGCTCTGGTCCCTGCCAGGCGCTTGTGTTAGCTGCAGGGAGAGCTGAGAAGTGGCAGCTGCGGCTGCCAGCATGGTGGAGCATGAGCAGCCGGCTCCCAGGCCAAATGGCCCAAAGAAATGGTGGCAAGGGGCGGTGCTGAGAACTGCAGAGGAAGGCAAAAAACCGCCGGGGACCAGTGCCAATGTGCCCCGGGGGAAAAAGTTCCTTGCTGAGCCCAGTGCTGGCCATGGGCTGTTCCCTGAGCATGTGAGCCAGACCTGGCTCCTTGTCCCACAGGCTGCTCGTGCTTGCCAGGAGCTGCCCAAGCCCTATCCTCCCTTGAGCTGGAGCTATGTCGCGGACTTGCCAGAGTGTCCAAGTGCCTCTGAGCTGATAGATCTTGTGGGCAAGAATCCTTGCTGTCCCTGTGTAGGACACCAGTGGGTGTTCCAAAGCACTGCAAGCCCTTGCAAGCCCTCGACATCCTATCTCTTACGGCTCCTGAGCGTTGCTCTGTGGGAGATGAGGATGGTGAGCTGTGCAGTGCTCCTCAAGAAGGAATTGCCTTGGTCTTGCCACTGCTATCCAGTTGAAAAGGATTTGCATCCATGAGCCGAGCTTGGAAGGTGGCCCTGCCAGCAGATTGTCTTGCAGCGGAGAACCTCCAGCAGCCTCATGCAAGGTTTTCTTCCCTCAGCCCCTGGCCTGTGATTCCAGCAGCTCCTCAAGTGCTTCCTGTCAGATGAGCTGGGGCTGCCCCCGGGCCAGCTCTGGCAGTGGACACGGGAGGCTGCTCCTCTGGATCCTGCGTGGGGCCTTGTGCCCACTGCGTTGCCGGGTGCTGGCATTGTGACATGGGGGTGACACAGCCGCATATGTGCAGCCCTTTGGAGGAAGCCTTTGGGGTGCTGGCTCCAAATCAGTCCCTGTACCTACAAAATAGGGGAGTAAGCAACCTCATAGAGTCTCTTTTTTGCAAAAAGACAGTGTGGATTTGTTGCCAGTGCAGCCTTCCTTCCAGTAGCAATACTGCCTGTAGTATCATGTATGGAGGCCTCAGGGCTCGCTCAGGGCTTGTCACGCAGAAATGCAGGCCTGACAGAGCAGAACTGCTCTCCTCTCCTCTCCTCTCCTCTCCTCTCCTTTTCTCTCCTGTCCGCCAGTCCAATATCTAAGAGACTTTGCCTGAAAGGACAGAGGGGTTTCAGTTCCAAAATCAGTTTCAAGGACACAGAACACAATGAATTTTATTTTATTTTGTTGTTAATTTATTAATTTTCTTGATTTTATGTTAATTCATGTTATGTTTCTTCGTGTCATTTTTTTTCCCTTTGTGACTCTGTTTCAGAACCCAGGCTCACAAGCATTAGCTCAAGCCCAAGTGTAGCCAGGAGTAGGCTGAGGCATTCTTCAGTTTAGCCTGAGAAAAGATCCCTTGCAGGCTGGCAAAGGCAAGTCCCAGAGCTGCAGAGAGCAGCAGCAGGAATAGAGGCCAAGCTGTGCGCGGTTCCTGCAGAGGGAGAACCTTGACAAGGAGTTGTGGGACTGACCATGCACAAAAGAGGAGGAAGAAGAAGAAGAAGAAGAAGAAGAAGAAGAGGAAGAAGAGGAAGAAGAGGTGAGTGGTACCGTGGCATCTCTTCCAAAGCGTGACATGTAGCGATGACGAGCAGACTTTTTGCCTTGCACAACTTGTTTGGCTGCTGTGCTTCTTGGGCAGGGATGCATGAGAAGCGCTCTGGTCCCTGCCAGGCGCTTGTGTTAGCTGCAGGGAGAGCTGAGAAGTGGCAGCTGCGGCTGCCAGCATGGTGGAGCATAAGCAGCCGGCTCCCAGGCCAAATGGCCCAAAGCAATGGTGGCAAGGGGCGGTGCTGAGAAGTGCAGAGGAAGGCAAAAAACCGCCGGGGACCAGTGCCAATGTGCCCCGGGGGAAAAAGTTCCTTGCTGAGCCCAGTGCTGGCCATGGGCTGTTCCCTGAGCATGTGAGCCAGACCTGGCTCCTTGTCCCACAGGCTGCTCATGCTTCCCAGGAGCTGCCCAAGCCCTATCCTCCCTTGAGCTGGAGCTATGTCGCGGACTTGCCAGAGTGCCCAAGTGCCTCTGAGCTGATAGACCTTGTGGGCAAGAATCCTTGTTGTCCCTGTGTAGGACACCAGTGGGTGTTCCAAAGCACTGCAAGCCCTTGCAAGCATTCGACATCCTATCTCTTACGGCTCCTGAGCGTTGCTCTGTAGGAGATGAGGATGGTGAGCTGTGCAGTGCTCCTCAAGAAGGAATTGCCTTGGTCTTGCCACTGCTATCCAGTTGAAAAGGATTTGCATCCATGAGCCGAGCTTGGAAGGTGGCCCTGCCAGCAGCTTGTCTTGCAGCGGAGAACCTCCAGCAGCCTCATGCAAGGTTTTCTTCCCTCAGCCCCTGGCCTGTGATTCCAGCAGCTCCTCAAGTGCTTCCTGTCAGATGTGCTGGGGCTGCCCCCGGGCCAGCTCTGGCAGTGGACACGGGAGGCTGCTCCTCTGGATCCTGCGTGGGGCCTCGTGACCACTGTGTTGCCGGGTGCTGACATTGTGACATGGGGGTGACACAGCCGCATATATGCAGCCCTTTGGAGGAAGCCTTTGGGGTGCTGGCTCCAAATCAGTCCCTGTAGCTACAAAATAGGGGAGTAAGCAACCTAATAGAGTCCCTTTTTTGCAAAAAGACAGTGTGGATTTGTTGCCAGTGCAGCCTTACTTCCAGTAGCAATACTGCCTGTAGTATCATGTATGGAGGCCTCAGGGCTCGCACAGGGCTTGTCACGCAGAACTGCAGGCCTGACAGAGCAGAACTGCTCTCCTCTCCTCTCCTCTCCTCTCCTGTGCGCCAGTCCAATATCTAAGAGACTGTTTGCCTGAAAGGACAGAGGGTTTTCAGTTCCAAAATCAGTTTCAAGGACACATAACACAATGAATTTTATTTTATTTTGTTGTTAATTTATTAATTTTCTTGATTTTATGTTAATTCATGTGATGTTTCTTCGTGTCATTTTTTTTCCCTTTGTGACTCTGTTTCAGAACCCAGGCTCACAAGCATTAGCTCAAGCCCAAGTGTAGCCAGGAGTAGGCTGAGGCATTCTTCAGTTTAGCCTGAGAAAAGATCCCTTGCAGGCTGGCAAAGGCAAGTCCCAGAGCTGCAGAGAGCAGCAGCAGGAATAGAGGCCAAGCTGTCCGCGGTTCCTGCAGAGGGAGAACCTTGACAAGGACTTGTGGGACTGACCATGCACAAAAGAGGAGGAAGAAGAAGAAGAAGAAGAAGAAGAAGAAGAGGAAGAAGAGGAAGAAGAGGTGAGTGGTACCGTGGCATCTCTTCCAAAGCGTGACATGTAGCGATGACGAGCAGACTTTTTGCCTTGCACAACTTGTTTGGCTGCTGTGCTTCTTGGCCAGGGATGCATGAGAAGCGCTCTGGTCCCTGCCAGGCGCTTGTGTTACCTGCAGGGAGAGCTGAGAAGTGGCAGCTGCGGCTGCCAGCATGGTGGAGCATAAGCAGCCGGCTCCCAGGCCAAATGGCCCAAAGCAATGGTGGCAAGGGGCGGTGCTGAGAAGTGCAGAGGAAGGCAAAAAACCGCCGGGGACCAGTGCCAATGTGCCCCGGGGGAAAAAGTTCCTTGCTGAGCCCAGTGCTGGCCATGGGCTGTTCCCTGAGCATGTGAGCCAGACCTGGCTCCTTGTCCCACAGGCTGCTCATGCTTCCCAGGAGCTGCCCAAGCCCTATCCTCCCTTGAGCTGGAGCTATGTCGCGGACTTGCCAGAGTGCCCAACTGCCTCTGAGCTGATAGACCTTGTGGGCAAGAATCCTTGTTGTCCCTGTGTAGGACACCAGTGGGTGTTCCAAAGCACTGCAAGCCCTTGCAAGCCCTCGACATCCTATCTCTTACGGCTCCTGAGTGTTGCTCTGTAGGAGATGAGGATGGTGAGCTGTGCAGTGCTCCTCAAGAAGGAATTGCCTTGGTCTTGCCACTGCTATCCAGTTGAAAAGGATTTGCATCCATGAGCCGAGCTTGGAAGGTGGCCCTGCCAGCAGCTTGTCTTGCAGCGGAGAACATCCAGCAGCCTCATGCAAGGTTTTCTTCCCTCAGCCCCTGGCCTGTGATTCCAGCAGCTCCTCAAGTGCTTCCTGTGAGATGTGCTGGGGCTGCCCCCGGGCCAGCTCTGGCAGTGGACACGGGAGGCTGCTCCTCTGGATCCTGCGTGGGGCCTCGTGACCACTGTGTTGCCGGGTGCTGATATTGTGACATGGGGGTGACACAGCCGCATATATGCAGCCCTTTGGAGGAAGCCTTTGGGGTGCTGGCTCCAAATCAGTCCCTGTAGCTACAAAATAGGGGAGTAAGCAACCTAATAGAGTCCCTTTTTTGCAAAAAGACAGTGTGGATTTGTTGCCAGTGCAGCCTTTCTTCCAGTAGCAATACTGCCTGTAGTATCATGTATGGAGGCCTCAGGGCTCGCTCAGGGCTTGTCACGCAGAACTGCAGGCCTGACAGAGCAGAACTGCTCTCCTCTCCTCTCCTCTCCTCTCCTCTCCTCTCCTCTCCTCTCCTCTCCTCTCCTCTCCTCTCCTGTCCGCCAGTCCAATATCTAAGAGACTGTTTGCCTGAAAGGACAGAGGGGTTTCAGTTCCAAAATCAATTTCAAGGACACATAACACAATGAATTTTATTTTATTCTGTTGTTAATTTATTAGTTTTCTTGATTTTATGTTAATTCATGTGATGTTTCTTCGTGTCATTTTTTTTCCCTTTGTGACTCTGTTTCAGAACCCAGGCTCACAAGCATTAGCTCAAGCCCAAGTGTAGCCAGGAGTAGGCTGAGGCATTCTTGAGTTTAGCCTGAGAAAAGATCCCTTGCAGGCTGGCAAAGGCAAGTCCCAGAGCTGCAGAGAGCAGCAGCAGGAATAGAGCCCAAGCTGTCCGCGGTTCCTGCAGAGGGAGAACCTTGACAAGGAGTTGTGGGACTGACCATGCACAAAAGAGGAGGAAGAAAAAGAAGAAGAAGAAGAAGAAGAGGAAGAAGAGGAAGAAGAGGTGAGTGGTACCGTGGCATCTCTTCCAAAGCGTGACATGTAGCGATGACGAGCAGACTTTTTGCCTTCCACAACTTGTTTGGCTGCTGTGCTTCTTGGGCAGGGATGCATGAGAAGCGCTCTGGTCCCTGCCAGGCGCTTGTGTTAGCTGCAGGGAGAGCTGAGAAGTGGCAGCTGCGGCTGCCAGCATGGTGGAGCATGAGCAGCCGGCTCCCAGGCCAAATGGCCCAAAGAAATGGTGGCAAGGGGCGGTGCTGAGAAGTGCAGAGGAAGGCAAAAAACCGCCGGGGACCAGTGCCAATGTGCCCCGGGGGAAAAAGTTCCTTGCTGAGCCCAGTGCTGGCCATGGGCTGTTCCCTGAGCATGTGAGCCAGACCTGGCTCCTTGTCCCACAGGCTGCTCGTGCTTGCCAGGAGCTGCCCAAGCCCTATCCTCCCTTGAGCTGGAGCTATCTGGCGGACTTGCCAGAGTGCCCAACTGCCTCTGAGCTGATAGACCTTGTGGGCAAGAATCCTTGCTGTCCCTGTGTAGGACACCAGTGGGTGTTCCAAAGCACTGCAAGCCCTTGCAAGCCCTTGCAAGCCCTCGACATCCTATCTCTTACGGCTCCTGAGCGTTGCTCTGTGGGAGATGAGGATGGTGAGCTGTGCAGTGCTCCTCAAGAAGGAATTGCCTTGGTCTTGCCACTGCTATCCAGTTGAAAAGGATTTGCATCCATGAGCCGAGCTTGGAAGGTGGCCCTGCCAGCAGCTTGTCTTGCAGCGGAGAACCTCCAGCAGCCTCATGCAAGGTTTTCTTCCCTCAGCCCCTGGCCTGTGATTCCAGCAGCTCCTCAAGTGCTTCCTGTCAGATGTGCTGGGGCTGCCCCCGGGCCAGCTCTGGCAGTGGACACGGGAGGCTGCTCCTCTGGATCCTGCGTGGGGCCTGGTGACCACTGCGTTGCCGGGTGCTGGCATTGTGACATGGGGGTGACACAGCCGCATATGTGCAGCCCTTTGGAGGAAGCCTTTGGAGTGCTGGCTCCAAATCAGTCCCTGTACCTACAAAATAGGGGAGTAAGCAACCTCATAGAGTCCCTTTTTTGCAAAAAAACAGTGTGGATTTGTTGCCAGTGCAGCCTTACTTCCAGTAGCAATACTGCCTGTAGTATCATGTATGGAGGCCTCAGGGCTCGCTCAGGGCTTGTCACGCAGAACTGCAGGCCTGACAGAGCAGAACTGCTCTCCTCTCCTCTCCTCTCCTCTCCTCTCCTCTCCTCTCCTCTCCTCTCCTCTCCTCTCCTCTCCTCTCCTCTCCTCTCCTCTCCTATCCTCTCCTCTCCTCTCCTCTCCTGTCTGCCAGTCCAATATCTAAGAGACTGTTTGCCTGAAAGGACAGAGGGTTTTCAGTTCCAAAATCAATGTCAAGGACACATAACACAATGAATTGTATTTTATTTTGTTGTTAGTTTATTAATTTTCTTGATTTTATGTTAATTCATGTGATGTTTCTTCGTGTCATTTTTTTTCCCTTTGTGACTCTGTTTCAGAACCCAGGCTCACAAGCATTAGCTCAAGCCCAAGTGTAGCCAGGAGTAGGCTGAGGCATTCTTCAGTTTAGCCTGAGAAAAGATCCCTTGCAGGCTGGCAAAGGCAAGTCCCAGAGCTGCAGAGAGCAGCAGCAGGAATAGAGGCCAAGCTGTCCGCGGTTCCTGCAGAGGGAGAACCTTGACAAGGAGTTGTGGGACTCACCATGCACAAAAGAGGAGGAAGAAGAAGAAGAAGAAGAAGAAGAAGAGGAAGAAGAGGAAGAAGAGGTGAGTGGTACCGTGGCATCTCTTCCAAAGCGTGACATGTAGCGATGACGAGCAGACTTTTTGCCTTGCACAACTTGTTTGGCTGCTGTGCTTCTTGGGCAGGGATGCATGAGAAGCGCTCTGGTCCCTGCCAGGCGCTTGTGTTAGCTGCAGGGAGAGCTGAGAGGTGGCAGCTGCGGCTGCCAGCATGGTGGAGCATGAGCAGCCGGCTCCCAGGCCAAATGGCCCAAAGAAATGGTGGCAAGGGGCGGTGCTGAGAACTGCAGAGGAAGGCAAAAAACCGCCGGGGACCAGTGCCAATGTGCCCCGGGGGAAAAAGTTCCTTGCTGAGCCCAGTGCTGGCCATGGGCTGTTCCCTGAGCATGTGAGCCAGACCTGGCTCCTTGTCCCACAGGCTGCTCATGCTTCCCAGGAGCTGCAAACCCTATCCTCCCTTGAGCTGGAGCTATGTCGCGGACTTGCCAGAGTGCCCAACTGCCTCTGAGCTGATAGACCTTGTGGGCAAGAATCCTTGTTGTCCCTGTGTAGGACACCAGTGGGTGTTCCAAAGCACTGCAAGCCCTTGCAAGCCCTCGACATCCTATCTCTTACGGCTCCTGAGCGTTGCTCTGTAGGAGATGAGGATGGTGAGCTGTGCAGTGCTCCTCAAGAAGGAATTGCCTTGGTCTTGCCACTGCTATCCAGTTGAAAAGGATTTGCATCCATGAGTCGAGCTTGGAAGGTGGCCCTGCCAGCAGATTGTCTTGCAGCGGAGAACCTCCAGCAGCCTCATGCAAGGTTTTCTTCCCTCAGCCCCTGGCCTGTGATTCCAGCAGCTCCTCAAGTGCTTCCTGTCAGATGTGCTGGGGCTGCCCCCGGGCCAGCTCTGGCAGTGGACACGGGAGGCTGCTCCTCTGGATCCTGCGTGGGGCCTCGTGACCACTGTGTTGCCGGTTGCTGACATTGTGACATGGGGGTGAAACAGCCGCATATATGCAGCCCTTTGGAGGAAGCCTTTGGGGTGCTGGCTCCAAATCAGTCCCTGTAGCTACAAAATAGGGGAGTAAGCAACCTAATAGAGTCCCTTTTTTGCAAAAAGACAGTGTGGATTTGTTGCCAGTGCAGCCTTACTTCCAGTAGCAATACTGCCTGTAGTATCATGTATGGAGGCCTCAGGGCTCGCTCAGGGCTTGTCACGCAGAACTGCAGGCCTGACAGAGCAGAACTGCTCTCCTCTCCTCTCCTCTCCTCTCCTCTCCTCTCCTCTCCTCTCCTCTCCTCTCCTCTCCTCTCCTCTCCTCTCCTCTTCTCTCCTGTCCGCCAGTCCAATATCTAAGAGACTGTTTGCCTGAAAGGACAGAGGGTTTTCAGTTCCAAAATCAGTTTCAAGGACACAGAACACAATGAATTTTATTTTATTTTGTTGTTAATTTATTAATTTTCTTGATTTGATGTTAATTCATGTTATGTTTCTTCGTGTCATTTTTTTTCCCTTTGTGACTCTGTTTCAGAACCCAGGCTCACAAGCATTAGCTCAAGCCCAAGTGTAGCCAGGAGTAGGCTGAGGCATTCTTCAGTTTAGCCTGAGAAAAGATCCCTTGCAGGCTGGCAAAGGCAAGTCCCAGAGCTGCAGAGAGCAGCAGCAGGAATAGAGGCCAAGCTGTCTGCGGTTCCTGCAGAGGGAGAACCTTGACAAGGAGTTGTGGGACTGACCATGCACAAAAGAGGAGGAAGAAGAAGAAGAAGAAGAAGAAGAAGAAGAGGAAGAAGAGGAAGAAGAGGTGAGTGGTACCGTGGCATCTCTTCCAAAGCGTGACATGTAGCGATGACGAGCAGACTTTTTGCCTTGCACAACTTGTTTGGCTGCTGTGCTTCTTGGGCAGGGATGCATGAGAAGCGCTCTGGTCCCTGCCAGGCGCTTGTGTTACCTGCAGGGAGAGCTGAGAAGTGGCAGCTGCGGCTGCCAGCATGGTAGAGCATGAGCAGCCGGCTCCCAGGCCAAACGGCCCAAAGAAATGGTGGCAAGGGGCGGTGCTGAGAACTGCAGAGGAAGGCAAAAAACCGCCGGGGACCAGTGCCAATGTGCCCCGGGGGAAAAAGTTCCTTGCTGAGCCCAGTGCTGGCCATGGGCTGTTCCCTGAGCATGTGAGCCAGACCTGGCTCCTTGTCCCACAGGCTGCTCATGCTTGCCAGGAGCTGCCCAAGCCCTATCCTCCCTTGAGCTGGAGCTATCTGGCGGACTTGCCAGAGTGCCCAAGTGCCTCTGAGCTGATAGACCTTGTGGGCAAGAATCCTTGCTGTCCCTGTGTAGGACACCAGTGGGTGTTCCAAAGCACTGCAAGCCCTTGCAAGCCCTTGCAAGCCCTTGCAAGCCCTCGACATCCTATCTCTTACGGCTCCTGAGCGTTGCTCTGTAGGAGATGAGGATGGTGAGCTGTGCAGTGCTCCTCAAGAAGGAATTGCCTTGGTCTTGCCACTGCTATCCAGTTGAAAAGGATTTGCATCCATGAGCCGAGCTTGGAAGGTGGCCCTGCCAGCAGCTTGTCTTGCA
This sequence comes from Caloenas nicobarica, assembly GCF_036013445.1. Taxonomy (NCBI): domain Eukaryota; kingdom Metazoa; phylum Chordata; class Aves; order Columbiformes; family Columbidae; genus Caloenas; species Caloenas nicobarica. The sequence continues at coordinate 279,407 of NW_027016966.1, read as the reverse complement.
GCGGAGAACCTCCAGCAGCCTCATGCAAGGTTTTCTTCCCTCAGCCCCTGGCCTGTGATTCCAGCAGCTCCTCAAGTGCTTCCTGTCAGATGTGCTGGGGCTGCCTCCAGGCCAGCTCTGGCAGTGGACACGGGAGGCTGCTCCTCTGGATCCTGCGTGGGGCCTGGTGACCACTGCGTTGCCGGGTGCTGGCATTGTGACATGGGGGTGACACAGCCGCATATGTGCAGCCCTTTGGAGGAAGCCTTTGGGGTGCTGGCTCCAAATCAGTCCCTGTACCTACAAAATAGGGGAGTAAGCAACCTCATAGAGTCCCTTTTTTGCAAAAAGACAGTGTGGATTTGTTGCCAGTGCAGCCTTACTTCCAGTAGCAATACTGCCTGTAGTATCATGTATGGAGGCCTCAGGGCTCGCTCAGGGCTTGTCACGCAGAACTGCAGGCCTGACAGAGCAGAACTGCTCTCCTCTCCTCTACTCTCCTCTCCTCTCCTCTCCTCTCCTCTTCTCTCCTGTCCGCCAGTCCAATATCTAAGAGACTGTTTGCCTGAAAGGACAGAGGGTTTTCTGTTCCAAAATCAATTTCAAGGACACATAACACAATGAATTTTATTTTATTTTGTTGTTAATTTATTAATTTTCTTGATTTTATGTTAATTCATGTTATGTTTCTTCGTGTCATTATTTTTCCCTTTGTGACTCTGTTTCAGAAGCCAGGCTCACAAGCATTAGCTCAAGCCCAAGTGTAGCCAGGAGTAGGCTGAGGCATTCTTGAGTTTAGCCTGAGAAAAGATCCCTTGCAGGCTGGCAAAGGCAAGTCCCAGAGCTGCAGAGAGCAGCAGCAGGAATAGAGGCCAAGCTGTCCGCGGTTCCTGCAGAGGGAGAACCTTGACAAGGAGTTGTGGGACTGACCATGCACAAAAGAGGAGGAAGAAGAAGAAGAAGAAGAAGAAGAAGAGGAAGAAGAGGAAGAAGAGGTGAGTGGTACCGTGGCATCTCTTCCAAAGCGTGACATGTAGCGATGACGAGCAGACTTTTTGCCTTGCACAACTTGTTTGGCTGCTGTGCTTCTTGGGCAGGGATGCATGAGAAGCGCTCTGGTCCCTGCCAGGCGCTTGTGTTACCTGCAGGGAGAGCTGAGAGGTGGCAGCTGCGGCTGCCAGCATGGTGGAGCATAAGCAGCCGGCTCCCAGGCCAAATGGCCCAAAGAAATGGTGGCAAGGGGCGGTGCTGAGAACTGCAGAGGAAGGCAAAAAACCGCCGGGGACCAGTGCCAATGTGCCCCGGGGGAAAAAGTTCCTTGCTGAGCCCAGTGCTGGCCATGGGCTGTTCCCTGAGCATGTGAGCCAGACCTGGCTCCTTGTCCCACAGGCTGCTCATGCTTGCCAGGAGCTGCCGAAAACCCTATCCTCCCTTGAGCTGGAGCTATGTCGCGGACTTGCCAGAGTGCCCAACTGCCTCTGAGCTGATAGACCTTGTGGGCAAGAATCCTTGTTGTCCCTGTGTAGGACACCAGTGGGTGTTCCAAAGCACTGCAAGCCCTTGCAAGCCCTCGACATCCTATCTCGTACGGCTCCTGAGCGTTGCTCTGTAGGAGATGAGAATGGTGAGCTGTGCAGTGCTCCTCAAGAAGGAATTGCCTTGGTCTTGCCACTGCTATCCAGTTGAAAAGGATTTGCATCCATGAGTCGAGCTTGGAAGGTGGCCCTGCCAGCAGATTGTCTTGCAGCGGAGAACCTCCAGCAGCCTCATGCAAGGTTTTCTTCCCTCAGCCCCTGGCCTGTGATTCCAGCAGCTCCTCAAGTGCTTCCTGTCAGATGTGCTGGGGCTGCCCCCGGGCCAGCTCTGGCAGTGGACACGGGAGGCTGCTCCTCTGGATCCTGCGTGGGGCCTCGTGACCACTGTGTTGCCGGGTGCTGACATTGTGACATGGGGGTGACACAGCCGCATATATGCAGCCCTTTGGAGGAAGCCTTTGGGGTGCTGGCTCCAAATCAGTCCCTGTAGCTACAAAATAGGGGAGTAAGCAACCTAATAGAGTCCCTTTTTTGCAAAAAGACAGTGTGGATTTGTTGCCAGTGCAGCCTTACTTCCAGTAGCAATACTGCCTGTAGTATCATGTATGGAGGCCTCAGGGCTCGCTCAGGGCTTGTCACGCAGAACTGCAGGCCTGACAGAGCAGAACTGCTCTCCTCTCCTCTCCTCTCCTCTCCTCTCCTCTCCTCTCCTCTTCTCTCCTGTCCGCCAGTCCAATATCTAAGAGACTGTTTGCCTGAAAGGACAGAGGGTTTTCAGTTCCAAAATCAGTTTCAAGGACACAGAACACAATGAATTGTATTTTATTTTGTTGTTAATTTATTAATTTTCTTGATTTGATGTTAATTCATGTTATGTTTCTTCGTGTCATTTTTTTTCCCTTTGTGACTCTGTTTCAGAACCCAGGCTCACAAGCATTAGCTCAAGCCCAAGTGTAGCCAGGAGTAGGCTGAGGCATTCTTGAGTTTAGCCTGAGAAAAGATCCCTTGCAGGCTGGCAAAGGCAAGTCCCAGAGCTGCAGAGAGCAGCAGCAGGAATAGAGGCCAAGCTGTGCGCGGTTCCTGCAGAGGGAGAACCTTGACAAGGAGTTGTGGGACTGACCATGCACAAAAGAGGAGGAAGAAGAAGAAGAAGAAGAAGAAGAAGAAGAGGAAGAAGAGGAAGAAGAGGTGAGTGGTACCGTGGCATCTCTTCCAAAGCGTGACATGTAGCGATGACGAGCAGACTTTTTGCCTTCCACAACTTGTTTGGCTGCTGTGCTTCTTGGGCAGGGATGCATGAGAAGCGCTCTGGTCCCTGCCAGGCGCTTGTGTTACCTGCAGGGAGAGCTGAGAAGTGGCAGCTGCGGCTGCCAGCATGGTAGAGCATGAGCAGCCGGCTCCCAGGCCAAACGGCCCAAAGAAATGGTGGCAAGGGGCGGTGCTGAGAACTGCAGAGGAAGGCAAAAAACCGCCGGGGACCAGTGCCAATGTGCCCCGGGGGAAAAAGTTCCTTGCTGAGCCCAGTGCTGGCCATGGGCTGTTCCCTGAGCATGTGAGCCAGACCTGGCTCCTTGTCCCACAGGCTGCTCATGCTTGCCAGGAGCTGCCCAAGCCCTATCCTCCCTTGAGCTGGAGCTATCTGGCGGACTTGCCAGAGTGCCCAAGTGCCTCTGAGCTGATAGACCTTGTGGGCAAGAATCCTTGCTGTCCCTGTGTAGGACACCAGTGGGTGTTCCAAAGCACTGCAAGCCCTTGCAAGCCCTTGCAAGCCCTTGCAAGCCCTCGACATCCTATCTCTTACGGCTCCTGAGCGTTGCTCTGTAGGAGATGAGGATGGTGAGCTGTGCAGTGCTCCTCAAGAAGGAATTGCCTTGGTCTTGCCACTGCTATCCAGTTGAAAAGGATTTGCATCCATGAGCCGAGCTTGGAAGGTGGCCCTGCCAGCAGCTTGTCTTGCAGCGGAGAACCTCCAGCAGCCTCATGCAAGGTTTTCTTCCCTCAGCCCCTGGCCTGTGATTCCAGCAGCTCCTCAAGTGCTTCCTGTCAGATGTGCTGGGGCTGCCCCCAGGCCAGCTCTGGCAGTGGACATGGGAGGCTGCTCCTCTGGATCCTGCGTGGGGCCTGGTGACCACTGCGTTGCCGGGTGCTGGCATTGTGACATGGGGGTGACACAGCCGCATATGTGCAGCCCTTTGGAGGAAGCCTTTGGGGTGCTGGCTCCAAATCAGTCCCTGTACCTACAAAATAGGGGAGTAAGCAACCTCATAGAGTCCCTTTTTTGCAAAAAGACAGTGTGGATTTGTTGCCAGTGCAGCCTTACTTCCAGTAGCAATACTGCCTGTAGTATCATGTATGGAGGCCTCAGGGCTCGCTCAGGGCTTGTCACGCAGAACTGCAGGCCTGACAGAGCAGAACTGCTCTCCTCTCCTCTCCTCTCCTCTCCTCTCCTCTCCTCTCCTCTCCTCTCCTCTTCTCTCCTGTCCGCCAGTCCAATATCTAAGAGACTGTTTGCCTGAAAGGACAGAGGGTTTTCAGTTCCAAAATCAGTTTCAAGGACACAGAACACAATGAATTTTATTTTATTTTGTTGTTAATTTATTAATTTTCTTGATTTAATGTTAATTCATGTTATGTTTCTTCGTGTCATTTTTTTTCCCTTTGTGACTCTGTTTCAGAAGCCAGGCTCACAAGCATTAGCTCAAGCCCAAGTGTAGCCAGGAGTAGGCTGAGGCATTCTTCAGTTTAGCCTGAGAAAAGATCCCTTGCAGGCTGGCAAAGGCAAGTCCCAGAGCTGCAGAGAGCAGCAGCAGGAATAGAGGCCAAGCTGTCCACAGTTCCTGCAGAGGGAGAACCTTGACAAGGACTTGTGGGACTGACCATGCACAAAAGAGGAGGAAGAAGAAGAAGAAGAAGAAGAAGAAATAGAGGAAGAAGAGGAAGAAGAGGTGAGTGGTACCGTGGCATCTCTTCCAAAGCGTGACATGTAGCGATGACGAGCAGACTTTTTGCCTTGCACAACTTGTTTGGCTGCTGTGCTTCTTGGGCAGGGATGCATGAGAAGCGCTCTGGTCCCTGCCAGGCGCTTGTGTTAGCTGCAGGGAGAGCTGAGAAGTGGCAGCTGCGGCTGCCAGCATGGTAGAGCATGAGCAGCCGGCTCCCAGGCCAAATGGCCCAAAGAAATGGTGGCAAGGGGCGGTGCTGAGAACTGCAGAGGAAGGCAAAAAACCGCCGGGGACCAGTGCCAATGTGCCCCGGGGGAAAAAGTTCCTTGCTGAGCCCAGTGCTGGCCATGGGCTGTTCCCTGAGCATGTGAGCCAGACCTGGCTCCTTGTCCCACAGGCTGCTCATGCTTCCCAGGAGCTGCCCAAGCCCTATCCTCCCTTGAGCTGGAGCTATCTGGCGGACTTGCCAGAGTGCCCAACTGCCTCTGAGCTGATAGACCTTGTGGGCAAGAATCCTTGCTGTCCCTGTGTAGGACACCAGTGGGTGTTCCAAAGCACTGCAAGCCCTTGCAAGCCCTTGCAAGCCCTCGACATCCTATCTCTTACGGCTCCTGAGCGTTGCTCTGTAGGAGATGAGGATGGTGAGCTGTGCAGTGCTCCTCAAGAAGGAATTGCCTTGGTCTTGCCACTGCTATCCAGTTGAAAAGGATTTGCATCCATGAGCCGAGCTTGGAAGGTGGCCCTGCCAGCACATTGTCTTGCAGCGGAGAACCTCCAGCAGCCTCATGCAAGGTTTTCTTCCCTCAGCCCCTGGCCTGTGATTCCAGCAGCTCCTCAAGTGCTTCCTGTCAGATGTGCTGGGGCTGCCCCCGGGCCAGCTCTGGCAGTGGACACGGGAGGCTGCTCCTCTGGATCCTGCGTGGGGCCTGGTGACCACTGCGTTGCCGGGTGCTGGCATTGTGACATGGGGGTGACACAGCCGCATATGTGCAGCCCTTTGGAGGAAGCCTTTGGGGTGCTGGCTCCAAATCAGTCCCTGTAGCTACAAAATAGGGGAGTAAGCAACCTAATAGAGTCCCTTTTTTGCAAAAAGACAGTGTGGATTTGTTGCCAGTGCAGCCTTCCTTCCAGTAGCAATACTGCCTGTAGTATCATGTATGGAGGCCTCAGGGCTCGCACAGGGCTTGTCACGCAGAACTGCAGGCCTGACAGAGCAGAACTGCTCTCCTCTCCTCTCCTCTCCTCTCCTGTGTGCCAGTCCAATATCTAAGAGACTGTTTGCCTGAAAGGACAGAGGGGTTTCAGTTCCAAAATCAATTTCAAGGACACATAACACAATGAATTTTATTTTATTTTGTTGTTAATTTATTAATTTTCTTGATTTTATGTTAATTCATGTGATGTTTCTTCGTGTCATTTTTTTTCCCTTTGTGACTCTGTTTCAGAAGCCAGGCTCACAAGCATTAGCTCAAGCCCAAGTGTAGCCAGGAGTAGGCTGAGGCATTCTTCAGTTTAGCCTGAGAAAAGATCCCTTGCAGGCTGGCAAAGGCAAGTCCCAGAGCTGCAGAGAGCAGCAGCAGGAATAGAGCCCAAGCTATCCACGGTTCCTGCAGAGAGAGAACTTGACAAGGACTTGTGGGACTGACCATGCACAAAAGAGGAGGAAGAAGAAGAAGAAGAAGAAGAAAAAGAAGAAGAAGAAGAGGAAGAAGAGGAAGAAGAGGTGAGTGGTACCGTGGCATCTCTTCCAAAGCGTGACATGTAGCGATGACGAGCAGACTTTTTGCCTTGCACAACTTGTTTGGCTGCTGTGCTTCTTGGGCAGGGATGCATGAGAAGCGCTCTGGTCCCTGCCAGGCGCTTGTGTTAGCTGCAGGGAGAGCTGAGAAGTGGCAGCTGCGGCTGCCAGCATGGTGGAGCATGAGCAGCCGGCTCCCAGGCCAAATGGCCCAAAGAAATGGTGGCAAGGGGCGGTGCTGAGAAGTGCAGAGGAAGGCAAAAAACCACCGGGGAGCAGTGCCAATGTGCCCCGGGGGAAAAAGTTCCTTGCTGAGCCCAGTGCTGGCCATGGGCTGTTCCCTGAGCATGTGAGCCAGACCTGGCTCCTTGTCCCACAGGCTGCTCACGCTTCCCAGGAGCTGCCCAAGCCCTATCCTCCCCTGAGCTGGAGCTATGTCGCGGACTTGCCAGAGTGCCCAAGTGCCTCTGAGCTGATAGACCTTGTGGGCAAGAATCCTTGCTGTCCCTGTGTAGGACACCAGTGGGTGTTCCAAAGCACTGCAAGCCCTTGCAAGCCCTTGCAAGCCCTCGACGTCCTATCTCTTACAGCTCCTGAGCGTTGCTCTGTAGGAGATGAGGATGGTGAGCTCTGCAGTGCTCCTCAAGAAGGAGTTGCCTTGGTCTTGCCACTGCTATCCAGTTGAAAAGGATTTGCATCCATGAGCCGAGCTTGGAAGGTGGCCCTGCCAGCACATTGTCTTGCAGCGGAGAACCTCCAGCAGCCTCATGCAAGGTTTTCTTCCCTCAGCCCCTGGCCTGTGATTCCAGCAGCTCCTCAAGTGCTTCCTGTCAGATGTGCTAGGGCTGTCCCCAGGCCAGCTCTGGCAGTGGACACGGGAGGCTGCTCCTCTGGATCCTGCGTGGGGCCTGGTGACCACTGCGTTGCCGGGTGCTGGCATTGTGACATGGGGGTGACACAGCCGCATATGTGCAGCCCTTTGGAGGAAGCCTTTGGGGTGTTGGCTCCAAATCAGTCCCTGTAGCTACAAAATAGGGGAGTAAGCAACCTCATAGAGTCCCTTTTTTGCAAAAAGACAGTGTGGATTTGTTGCCAGTGCAGCCTTCCTTCCAGTAGCAATACTGCCTGTAGTCTCATGTATGGAGGCCTCAGGGCTCGCTCAGGGCTTGTCACGCAGAACTGCAGGCCTGACAGAGCAGAACTGCTCTCCTCTCCTCTCCTCTCCTCTCCTCTCCTCTTCTCTCCTCTCCTGTCCGCCAGTCCAATATCTAAGAGACTGTTTGCCTGAAAGGACAGAGGGTTTTCAGTTCCAAAATCAATTTCAAGGACACAGAACACAATGAATTTTATTTTATTTTGTTGTTAATTTATTAATTTTCTTGATTTAATGTTAATTCATGTTATGTTTCTTCGTGTCATTTTTTTTCCCTTTGTGACTCTGTTTCAGAACCCAGGCTCACAAGCATTAGCTCAAGCCCAAGTGTAGCCAGGAGTAGGCTGAGGCATTCTTCAGTTTAGCCTGAGAAAAGATCCCTTGCAGGCTGGCAAAGGCAAGTCCCAGAGCTGCAGAGAGCAGCAGCAGGAATAGAGGCCAAGCTGTGCGCGGTTCCTGCAGAGGGAGAACCTTGACAAGGACTTGTGGGACTGACCATGCACAAAAGAGGAGGAAGAAGAAGAAGAAGAAGAAGAAGAAGAAGAAGAAGAGGAAGAAGAGGAAGAAGAGGAAGAAGAGGTGAGTGGTACCGTGGCATCTCTTCTAAAGCGTGACATGTAGCGATGACGAGCAGACTTTTTGCCTTGCACAACTTGTTTGGCTGCTGTGCTTCATGGGCAGGGATGCATGAGAAGCGCTCTGGTCCCTGCCAGGCGCTTGTGTTAGCTGCAGGGAGAGCTGAGAAGTGGCAGCTGCGGCTGCCAGCATGGTGGAGCATGAGCAGCCAGCTCCCAGGCCAAATGGCCCAAAGCAATGTTGGCAAGGGGCGGTGCTGAGAACCGCAGAGGAAGGCAAAAAAACGCCGGGGACCAGTGCCAATGTGCCCCAGGGGAAAAAGTTCCTTGCTGAGCCCAGTGCTGGCCATGGGCTGTTCCCTGAGCATGTGAGCCAGACCTGGCTCCTTGTCCCACAGGCTGCTCATGCTTGCCAGGAGCTGCCCAAGCCCTATCCTCCCTTGAGCTGGAGCTATCTGGCGGACTTGCCAGAGTGCCCAAGTGCCTCTGAGCTGATAGACCTTGTGGGCAAGAATCCTTGCTGTCCCTGTGTAGGACACCAGTGGGTGTTCCAAAGCACTGCAAGCCCTTGCAAGCCCTTGCAAGCCCTCGACGTCCTATCTCTTACGGCTCCTGAGCGTTGCTCTGTAGGAGATGAGGATGGTGAGCTGTGCAGTGCTCCTCAAGAAGGAATTGCCTTGGTCTTGCCACTGCTATCCAGTTGAAAAGGATTTGCATCCATGAGCCGAGCTTGGAAGGTGGCCCTGCCAGCAGATTGTCTTGCAGCGGAGAACCTCCAGCAGCCTCATGCAAGGTTTTCTTCCCTCAGCCCCTGGCCTGTGATTCCAGCAGCTCCTCAAGTGCTTCCTGTCAGATGTGCTGGGGCTGCCCCCGGGCCAGCTCTGGCAGTGGACACGGGAGGCTGCTCCTCTGGATCCTGCGTGGGGCCTGGTGACCACTGCGTTGCCGGGTGCTGGCATTGTGACATGGGGGTGACACAGCCGCATATGTGCAGCCCTTTGGAGGAAGCCTTTGGGGTGCTGGCTCCAAATCAGTCCCTGTACCTACAAAATAGGGGAGGAAGCAACCTCATAGAGTCCCTTTTTTGCAAAAAGACAGTGTGGATTTGTTGCCAGTGCAGCCTTACTTCCAGTAGCAATACTGCCTGTAGTCTCATGTATGGAGGCCTCAGGGCTCGCTCAGGGCTTGTCACGCAGAACTGCAGGCCTGACAGAGCAGAACTGCTCTCCTCTCCTCTCCTCTCCTCTCCTCTCGTCTTCTCTCCTGTCCGCCAGTCCAATATCTAAGAGACTGTTTGCCTGAAAGGACAGAGGGTTTTCAGTTCCAAAATCAATTTCAAGGACACAGAACACAATGAATTGTATTTTATTTTGTTGTTAATTTATTAATTTTCTTGATTTTATGTTAATTCATGTTATGTTTCTTCGTGTCATTTTTTTTCCCTTTGTGACTCTGTTTCAGAACCCAGGCTCACAAGCATTAGCTCAAGCCCAAGTGTAGCCAGGAGTAGGCTGAGGCATTCTTCAGTTTAGCCTGAGAAAAGATCCCTTGCAGGCTGGCAAAGGCAAGTCCCAGAGCTGCAGAGAGCAGCAGCAGGAATAGAGGCCAAGCTGTCCGCGGTTCCTGCAGAGGGAGAACCTTGACAAGGACTTGTGGGACTGACCATGCACAAAAGAGGAGGAAGAAGAAGAAGAAGAAGAAGAAGAAGAAGAGGAAGAAGAGGAAGAAGAGGAAGAAGAGGAAGAAGAGGTGAGTGGTACTGTGGAATCTCTCCCAAAGCGTGACATGTAGCGATGACGAGCAGACTTTTTGCCTTGCACAACTTGTTTGGCTGCTGTGCTTCTTGGGCAGGGATGCATGAGAAGCGCTCTGGTCCCTGCCAGGCGCTTGTGTTAGCTGCAGGGAGAGCTGAGAAGTGGCAGCTGCGGCTGCCAGCATGGTGGAGCATGAGCAGCCGGCTCCCAGGCCAAATGGCCCAAAGAAATGGTGGCAAGGGGCGGTGCTGAGAACTGCAGAGGAAGGCAAAAAACCGCCGGGGACCAGTGCCAATGTGCCCCGGGGGAAAAAGTTCCTTGCTGAGCCCAGTGCTGGCCATGGGCTGTTCCCTGAGCATGTGAGCCAGACCTGGCTCCTTGTCCCACAGGCTGCTCATGCTTGCCAGGAGCTGCCCAAGCCCTATCCTCCCTTGAGCTGGAGCTATGTCGCGGACTTGCCAGAGTGCCCAAGTGCCTCTGAGCTGATAGACCTTGTGGGCAAGAATCCTTGCTGTCCCTGTGTAGGACACCAGTGGGTGTTCCAAAGCACTGCAAGCCCTTGCAAGCCCTTGCAAGCCCTCGACATCCTATCTCTTACGGCTCCTGAGCGTTGCTCTGTAGGAGATGAGGATGGTGAGCTGTGCAGTGCTCCTCAAGAAGGAATTGCCTTGGTCTTGCCACTGCTATCCAGTTGAAAAGGATTTGCATCCATGAGCCGAGCTTGGAAGGTGGCCCTGCCAGCAGATTGTCTTGCAGCGGAGAACCTCCAGCAGCCTCATGCAAGGTTTTCTTCCCTCAGCCCCTGGCCTGTGATTCCAGCAGCTCCTCAAGTGCTTCCTGTGAGATGTGCTGGGGCTGCCCCCGGGCCAGCTCTGGCAGTGGACACGGGAGGCTGCTCCTCTGGATCCTGCGTGGGGCCTGGTGACCACTGCGTTGCCGGGTGCTGGCATTGTGACATGGGGGTGACACAGCCGCATATGTGCAGCCCTTTGGAGGAAGCCTTTGGGGTGCTGGCTCCAAATCAGTCCCTGTAGCTACAAAATAGGGGAGTAAGCAACCTAATAGAGTCCCTTTTTTGCAAAAAGACAGTGTGGATTTGTTGCCAGTGCAGCCTTACTTCCAGTAGCAATACTGCCTGTAGTATCATGTATGGAGGCCTCAGGGCTCGCTCAGGGCTTGTCACGCAGAACTGCAGGCCTGACAGAGCAGAACTGCTCTCCTCTCCTCTCCTCTCCTCTCCTCTCCTCTCCTCTTCTCTCCTCTACTGTCCGCCAGTCCAATATCTAAGAGACTGTTTGCCTGAAAGGACAGAGGGTTTTCAGTTCCAAAATCAATTTCAAGGACACATAACACAATGAATCGTATTTTATTTTGTTGTTAATTTATTAATTTTCTTGATTTTATGTTAATTCATGTTATGTTTCTTCATGTCAATTTTTTTTCCCTTTGTGACTCTGTTTCAGAACCCAGGCTCACAAGCATTAGCTCAAGCCCAAGTGTAGCCAGGAGTAGGCTGAGGCATTCTTCAGTTTAGCCTGAGAAAAGATCCCTTGCAGGCTGGCAAAGGCAAGTCCCAGAGCTGCAGAGAGCAGCAGCAGGAATAGAGGCCAAGCTGTGCGCGGTTCCTGCAGAGGGAGAACCTTGACAAGGAGTTGTGGGACTGACCATGCACAAAAGAGGAGGAAGAAGAAGAAGAAGAAGAAGAAGAAGAAGAAGAAGAGGAAGAAGAGGAAGAAGAGGTGAGTGGTACCGTGGCATCTCTTCCAAAGCGTGACATGTAGCGATGACGAGCAGACTTTTTGCCTTCAACAACTTGTTTGGCTGCTGTGCTTCTTGGGCAGGGATGCATGAGAAGCGCTCTGGTCCCTGCCAGGCGCTTGTGTTAGCTGCAGGGAGAGCTGAGAAGTGGCAGCTGCGGCTGCCAGCATGGTGGAGCATGAGCAGCCGGCTCCCAGGCCAAATGGCCCAAAGAAATGGTGGCAAGGGGCGGTGCTGAGAACTGCAGAGGAAGGCAAAAAACCGCCGGGGACCAGTGCCAATGTGCCCCGGGGGAAAAAGTTCCTTGCTGAGCCCAGTGCTGGCCATGGGCTGTTCCCTGAGCATGTGAGCCAGACCTGGCTCCTTGTCCCACAGGCTGCTCATGCTTGCCAGGAGCTGCCCAAGCCCTATCCTCCCTTGAGCTGGAGCTATGTCGCGGACTTGCCAGAGTGCCCAAGTGCCTCTGAGCTGATAGACCTTGTGGGCAAGAATCCTTGCTGTCCCTGTGTAGGACACCAGTGGGTGTTCCAAAGCACTGCAAGCCCTTGCAAGTCCTTGCAAGCCCTCGACGTCCTATCTCTTACGGCTCCTGAGCGTTGCTCTGTAGGAGATGAGGATGGTGAGCTGTGCAGTGCTCCTCAAGAAGGAATTGCCTTGGTCTTGCCACTGCTATCCAGTTGAAAAGGATTTGCATCCATGAGCCGAGCTTGGAAGGTGGCCCTGCCAGCAGATTGTCTTGCAGCGGAGAACCTCCAGCAGCCTCATGCAAGGTTTTCTTCCCTCAGCCCCTGGCCTGTGATTCCAGCAGCTCCTCAAGTGCTTCCTGTCAGATGTGCTGGGGCTGCCCCCGGGCCAGCTCTGGCAGTGGACACGGGAGGCTGCTCCTCTGGATCCTGCGTGGGGCCTGGTGACCACTGCGTTGCCGGGTGCTGGCATTGTGACATGGGGGTGACACAGCCACATATGTGCAGCCCTTTGGAGGAAGCCTTTGGGGTGCTGGCTCCAAATCAGTCCCTGTAGCTACAAAATAGGGGAGGAAGCAACCTAATAGAGTCCCTTTTTTGCAAAAAGACAGTGTGGATTTGTTGCCAGTGCAGCCTTACTTCCAGTAGCAATACTGCCTGTAGTATCATGTATGGAGGCCTCAGGGCTCGCTCAGGGCTTGTCACGCAGAACTGCAGGCCTGACAGAGCAGAACTGCTCTCCTCTCCTCTCCTCTCCTCTCCTCTCCTCTCCTCTTCTCTCCTCTCCTGTCCGCCAGTCCAATATCTAAGAGACTGTTTGCCTGAAAGGACAGAGGGTTTTCAGTTCCAAAATCAATTTCAAGGACACATAACACAATGAATCGTATTTTATTTTGTTGTTAATTTATTAATTTTCTTGATTTTATGTTAATTCATGTTATGTTTCTTCATGTCAATTTTTTTTCCCTTTGTGACTCTGTTTCAGAACCCAGGCTCACAAGCATTAGCTCAAGCCCAAGTGTAGCCAGGAGTAGGCTGAGGCATTCTTCAGTTTAGCCTGAGAAAAGATCCCTTGCAGGCTGGCAAAGGCAAGTCCCAGAGCTGCAGAGAGCAGCAGCAGGAATAGAGGCCAAGCTGTGCGCGGTTCCTGCAGAGGGAGAACCTTGACAAGGAGTTGTGGGACTGACCATGCACAAAAGAGGAGGAAGAAGAAGAAGAAGAAGAAGAAGAAGAAGAAGAAGAGGAAGAAGAGGAAGAAGAGGTGAGTGGTACCGTGGCATCTCTTCCAAAGCGTGACATGTAGCGATGACGAGCAGACTTTTTGCCTTGCACAACTTGTTTGGCTGCTGTGCTTCTTGGGCAGGGATGCATGAGAAGCGCTCTGGTCCCTGCCAGGCGCTTGTGTTAGCTGCAGGGAGAGCTGAGAAGTGGCAGCTGCGGCTGCCAGCATGGTGGAGCATGAGCAGCCGGCTCCCAGGCCAAATGGCCCAAAGAAATGGTGGCAAGGGGCGGTGCTGAGAACTGCAGAGGAAGGCAAAAAACCGCCGGGGACCAGTGCCAATGTGCCCCGGGGGAAAAAGTTCCTTGCTGAGCCCAGTGCTGGCCATGGGCTGTTCCCTGAGCATGTGAGCCAGACCTGGCTCCTTGTCCCACAGGCTGCTCATGCTTGCCAGGAGCTGCCCAAGCCCTATCCTCCCTTGAGCTGGAGCTATGTCGCGGACTTGCCAGAGTGCCCAAGTGCCTCTGAGCTGATAGACCTTGTGGGCAAGAATCCTTGCTGTCCCTGTGTAGGACACCAGTGGGTGTTCCAAAGCACTGCAAGCCCTTGCAAGTCCTTGCAAGCCCTCGACGTCCTATCTCTTACGGCTCCTGAGCGTTGCTCTGTAGGAGATGAGGATGGTGAGCTGTGCAGTGCTCCTCAAGAAGGAATTGCCTTGGTCTTGCCACTGCTATCCAGTTGAAAAGGATTTGCATCCATGAGCCGAGCTTGGAAGGTGGCCCTGCCAGCAGATTGTCTTGCAGCGGAGAACCTCCAGCAGCCTCATGCAAGGTTTTCTTCCCTCAGCCCCTGGCCTGTGATTCCAGCAGCTCCTCAAGTGCTTCCTGTGAGATGTGCTGGGGCTGCCCCCGGGCCAGCTCTGGCAGTGGACACGGGAGGCTGCTCCTCTGGATCCTGCGTGGGGCCTGGTGACCACTGCGTTGCCGGGTGCTGGCATTGTGACATGGGGGTGACACAGCCGCATATGTGCAGCCCTTTGGAGGAAGCCTTTGGGGTGCTGGCTCCAAATCAGTCCCTGTAGCTACAAAATAGGGGAGGAAGCAACCTAATAGAGTCCCTTTTTTGCAAAAAGACAGTGTGGATTTGTTGCCAGTGCAGCCTTACTTCCAGTAGCAATACTGCCTGTAGTATCATGTATGGAGGCCTCAGGGCTCGCTCAGGGCTTGTCACGCAGAACTGCAGGCCTGACAGAGCAGAACTGCTCTCCTCTCCTCTCCTCTCCTCTCCTCTCCTCTCCTCTTCTCTCCTCTACTGTCCGCCAGTCCAATATCTAAGAGACTGTTTGCCTGAAAGGACAGAGGGTTTTCAGTTCCAAAATCAATTTCAAGGACACATAACACAATGAATTGTATTTTATTTTGTTGATAATTTATTAATTTTCTTGATTTTATGTTAATTCATGTGATGTTTCTTCGTGTCATTTTTTTTCCCTTTGTGACTCTGTTTCAGAACCCAGGCTCACAAGCATTAGCTCAAGCCCAAGTGTAGCCAGGAGTAGGCTGAGGCATTCTTCAGTTTAGCCTGAGAAAAGATCCCTTGCAGGCTGGCAAAGGCAAGTCCCAGAGCTGCAGAGAGCAGCAGCAGGAATAGAGGCCAAGCTGTGCGCGGTTCCTGCAGAGGGAGAACCTTGACAAGGAGTTGTGGGACTGACCATGCACAAAAGAGGAGGAAGAAGAAGAAGAAGAAGAAGAAGAAGATGAAGAAGAAGAAGAAGAGGAAGAAGAGGAAGAAGAGGAAGAAGAGGTGAGTGGTACCGTGGCATCTCTTCCAAAGCGTGACATGTAGCGATGACGAGCAGACTTTTTGCCTTGCACAACTTGTTTGGCTGCTGTGCTTCTTGGGCAGGGATGCATGAGAAGCGCTCTGGTCCCTGCCAGGCGCTTGTGTTAGCTGCAGGGAGAGCTGAGAAGTGGCAGCTGCAGCTGCCAGCATGGTGGAGCATGAGCAGCCGGCTCCCAGGCCAAATGGCCCAAAGAAATGGTGGCAAGGGGCGGTGCTGAGAACTGCAGAGGAAGGCAAAAAACCGCCGGGGACCAGTGCCAATGTGCCCCGGGGGAAAAAGTTCCTTGCTGAGCCCAGTGCTGGCCATGGGCTGTTCCCTGAGCATGTGAGCCAGACCTGGCTCCTTGTCCCACAGGCTGCTCATGCTTCCCAGGAGCTGCCCAAGCCCTATCCTCCCTTGAGCTGGAGCTATGTCGCGGACTTGCCAGAGTGCCCAACTGCCTCTGAGCTGCTAGACCTTGTGGGCAAGAATCCTTGCTGTCCCTGTGTAGGACACCAGTGGGTGTTCCAAAGCACTGCAAGCCCTTGCAAGCCCTTGCAAGCCCTCGACGTCCTATCTCTTACGGCTCCTGAGCGTTGCTCTGTAGGAGATGAGGATGGTGAGCTCTGCAGTGCTCCTCAAGAAGGAATTGCCTTGGTCTTGCCACTGCTATCCAGTTGAAAAGGATTTGCATCCATGAGCCGAGCTTGGAAGGTGACCCTGCCAGCAGATTGTCTTGCAGCGGAGAACCTCCAGCAGCCTCATGCAAGGTTTTCTTCCCTCAGCCCCTGGCCTGTGATTCCAGCAGCTCCTCAAGTGCTTCCTGTGAGATGTGCTGGGGCTGCCCCCGGGCCAGCTCTGGCAGTGGACACGGGAGGCTGCTCCTCTGGATCCTGCGTGGGGCCTGGTGACCACTGCGTTGCCGGGTGCTGGCATTGTGACATGGGGGTGACACAGCCGCATATGTGCAGCCCTTTGGAGGAAGCCTTTGGGGTGCTGGCTCCAAATCAGTCCCTGTAGCTACAAAATAGGGGAGTAAGCAACCTAATAGAGTCCCTTTTTTGCAAAAAGACAGTGTGGATTTGTTGCCAGTGCAGCCTTCCTTCCAGTAGCAATACTGCCTGTAGTATCATGTATGGAGGCCTCAGGGCTCGCTCAGGGCTTGTCACGCAGAACTGCAGGCCTGACAGAGCAGAACTGCTCTCCTCTCCTCTCCTCTCCTCTCCTCTCCTCTCCTCTCCTCTCCTCTCCTCTCGTCTCCTCTCCTCTCCTCTCCTCTCCTCTTCTCTCCTCTACTGTCCGCCAGTCCAATATCTAAGAGACTGTTTGCCTGAAAGGACAGAGGGTTTTCAGTTCCAAAATCAATTTCAAGGATACATAACACAATGAATTGTATTTTATTTTGTTGTTAATTTATTAATTTTCTTGATTTTGTGTTAATTCATGTTATGTTTCTTTGTGTCATTTTTTTTCCCTTTGTGACTCTGTTTCAGAACCCAGGCTCACAAGCATTAGCTCAAGCCCAAGTGTAGCCAGGAGTAGGCTGAGGCATTCTTCAGTTTAGCCTGAGAAAAGATCCCTTGCAGGCTGGCAAAGGCAAGTCCCAGAGCTGCAGAGTGCAGCAGCAGGAATAGAGGCCAAGCTGTGCGCGGTTCCTGCAGAGGGAGAACCTTGACAAGGAGTTGTGGGACTGACCATGCACAAAAGAGGAGGAAGAAGAAGAAGAAGAAGAAGAAGAAGAGGAAGAAGAGGAAGAAGAGGTGAGTGGTACCGTGGCATCTCTTCCAAAGCGTGACATGTAGCGATGACGAGCAGACTTTTTGCCTTCCACAACTTGTTTGGCTGCTGTGCTTCTTGGGCAGGGATGCATGAGAAGCGCTCTGGTCCCTGCCAGGCGCTTGTGTTAGCTGCAGGGAGAGCTGAGAAGTGGCAGCTGCGGCTGCCAGCATGGTGGAGCATGAGCAGCCGGCTCCCAGGCTAAATGGCCCAAAGAAATGGTGGCAAGGGGCGGTGCTGAGAACTGCAGAGGAAGGCAAAAAACCGCCGGGGACCAGTGCCAATGTGCCCCGGGGGAAAAAGTTCCTTGCTGAGCCCAGTGCTGGCCATGGGCTGTTCCCTGAGCATGTGAGCCAGACCTGGCTCCTTGTCCCACAGGCTGCTCATGCTTCCCAGGAGCTGCCCAAGCCCTATCCTCCCTTGAGCTGGAGCTATGTCACGGACTTGCCAGAGTGCCCAACTGCCTCTGAGCTGATAGACCTTGTGGGCAAGTATCCTTGCTGTCCCTGTGTAGGACACCAGGGGGTGTTCCAAAGCACTGCAAGCCCTTGCAAGCCCTTGCAAGCCCTCGACGTCCTATCTCTTACGGCTCCTGAGCGTTGCTCTGTAGGAGATGAGGATGGTGAGCTGTGCAGTGCTCCTCAAGAAGGAATTGCCTTGGTCTTGCCACTGCTATCCAGTTGAAAAGGATTTGCATCCATGAGCCGAGCTTGGAAGGTGGCCCTGCCAGCAGATTGTCTTGCAGCGGAGAACCTCCAGCAGCCTCATGCAAGGTTTTCTTCCCTCAGCCCCTGGCCTGTGATTCCAGCAGCTCCTCAAGTGCTTCCTGTCAGATGTGCTGGGGCTGCCCCTGGGCCAGCTCTGGCAGTGGACACGGGAGGCTGCTCCTCTGGATCCTGCGTGGGGCCTGGTGACCACTGCGTTGCCGGGTTCTGGCATTGTGACATGGGGGTGACACAGCCGCATATGTGCAGCCCTTTGGAGGAAGCCTTTGGGGTGCTGGCTCCAAATCAGTCCCTGTAGCTACAAAATAGGGGAGTAAGCAAACTAATAGAGTCCCTTTTTTGCAAAAAGACAGTGTGGATTTGTTGCCAGTGCAGCCTTACTTCCAGTAGCAATACTGCCTGTAGTATCATGTATGGAGGCCTCAGGGCTCGCTCAGGGCTTGTGACGCAGAACTGCAGGCCTGACAGAGCAGAACTGCTCTCCTCTCCTCTCCTCTCCTCTCCTCTCCTGTCCGCCAGTCCAATATCTAAGAGACTGTTTGCCTGAAAGGACAGAGGGTTTTCAGTTCCAAAATCAATTTCAAGGACACATAACACAATGAATTGTATTTTATTTTGTTGTTAATTTATTAATTTTCTTGATTTTATGTTAATTCATGTTATGTTTCTTCATGTCAATTTTTTTTCCCTTTGTGACTCTGTTTCAGAACCCAGGCTCACAAGCATTAGCTCAAGCCCAAGTGTAGCCAGGAGTAGGCTGAGGCATTCTTCAGTTTAGCCTGAGAAAAGATCCCTTGCAGGCTGGCAAAGGCAAGTCCCAGAGCTGCAGAGAGCAGCAGCAGGAATAGAGGCCAAGCTGTCCGCGGTTCCTGCAGAGGGAGAACCTTGACAAGGAGTTGTGGGACTGACCATGCACAAAAGAGGAGGAAGAAGAAGAAGAAGAAGAAGAAGAAGAAGAGGAAGAAGAGGAAGAAGAGGAAGAAGAGGAAGAAGAGGTGAGTGGTACCGTGGCATCTCTTCCAAAGCGTGACATGTAGCGATGACGAGCAGACTTTTTGCCTTGCACAACTTGTTTGGCTGCTGTGCTTCTTGGGCAGGGATGCATGAGAAGCGCTCTGGTCCCTGCCAGGCGCTTGTGTTAGCTGCAGGGAGAGCTGAGAAGTGGCAGCTGCGGCTGCCAGCATGGTGGAGCATGAGCAGCCGGCTCCCAGGCCAAATGGCCCAAAGAAATGGTGGCAAGGGGCGGTGCTGAGAAGTGCAGAGGAAGGCAAAAAACCGCCGGGGACCAGTGCCAATGTGCCCCGGGGGAAAAAGTTCCTTGCTGAGCCCAGTGCTGGCCATGGGCTGTTCCCTGAGCATGTGAGCCAGACCTGGCTCCTTGTCCCACAGGCTGCTCATGCTTGCCAGGAGCTGCCCAAGCCCTATCCTCCCTTGAGCTGGAGCTATGTCGCGGACTTGCCAGAGTGCCCAAGTGCCTCTGAGCTGATAGACCTTGTGGGCAAGAATCCTTGCTGTCCCTGTGTAGGACACCAGTGGGTGTTCCAAAGCACTGCAAGCCCTTGCAAGCCCTTGCAAGCCCTCGACGTCCTATCTCTTACGGCTCCTGAGCGTTGCTCTGTAGGAGATGAGGATGGTGAGCTGTGCAGTGCTCCTCAAGAAGGAATTGCCTTGGTCTTGCCACTGCTATCCAGTTGAAAAGGATTTGCATCCATGAGCCGAGCTTGGAAGGTGACCCTGCCAGCAGATTGTCTTGCAGCGGAGAACCTCCAGCAGCCTCATGCAAGGTTTTCTTCCCTCAGCCCCTGGCCTGTGATTCCAGCAGCTCCTCAAGTGCTTCCTGTCAGATGTGCTGGGGCTGCCCCCGGGCCAGCTCTGGCAGTGGACACGGGAGGCTGCTCCTCTGGATCCTGCGTGGGGCCTGGTGACCACTGCGTTGCCGGGTGCTGGCATTGTGACATGGGGGTGACACAGCCGCATATGTGCAGCCCTTTGGAGGAAGCCTTTGGGGTGCTGGCTCCAAATCAGTCCCTGTAGCTACAAAATAGGGGAGTAAGCAACCTAATAGAGTCCCTTTTTTGCAAAAAGACAGTGTGGATTTGTTGCCAGTGCAGCCTTACTTCCAGTAGCAATACTGCCTGTAGTATCATGTATGGAGGCCTCAGGGCTCGCTCAGGGCTTGTCACGCAGAACTGCAGGCCTGACAGAGCAGAACTGCTCTCCTCTCCTCTCCTCTCCTCCCCTCTCCTCTCCTCTCCTCTCCTCTCCTCTCCTCTCCTCTCCTCTCCTCTCCTCTCCTCTCCTCTTCTCTCCTGTCCGCCAGTCCAATATCTAAGAGCTGTTTGCCTGAAAGGACAGAGGGGTTTCAGTTCCAAAATTAATTTCCAGGACACAGAACACAATGAATTGCATTTTATTTTGTTGTTAATTTATTAATTTTCTTGATTTTATGTTAATTCATGTGATGTTTCTTCGTGTCATTTTTTTTCCCTTTGTGACTCTGTTTCAGAAGCCAGGCTCACAAGCATTAGCTCAAGCCCAAGTGTAGCCAGGAGTAGGCTGAGGCATTCTTCAGTTTAGCCTGAGAAAAGATCCCTTGCAGGCTGGCAAAGGCAAGTCCCAGAGCTGCAGAGAGCAGCAGCAGGAATAGAGGGCAAGCTGTCCGCGGTTCCTGCAGAGGGAGAACCTTGACAAGGAGTTGTGGGACTGACCATGCGCAAAAGAGGAGGAAGAAGAGGAAGAAGAAGAAGAAGAAGAGGAAGAAGAGGAAGAAGAGGTGAGTGGTACCGTGGCATCTCTTCCAAAGCGTGACATGTAGCGATGACGAGCAGACTTTTTGCCTTGCACAACTTGTTTGGCTGCTGTGCTTCTTGGGCAGGGATGCATGAGAAGCGCTCTGGTCCCTGCCAGGCGCTTGTGTTACCTGCAGGGAGAGCTGAGAAGTGGCAGCTGCGGCTGCCAGCATGGTGGAGCATGAGCAGCCGGCTCCCAGGCCAAATGGCCCAAAGAAATGGTGGCAAGGGGCGGTGCTGAGAACTGCAGAGGAAGGCAAAACACCGCCGGGGACCAGTGCCAATGTGCCCCGGGGGAAAAAGTTCCTTGCTGAGCCCAGCGCTGGCCATGGGCTATTCCCTGAGCATGTGAGCCAGACCTGGCTCCTTGTCCCACAGGCTGCTCATGCTTCCCAGGAGCTGCCCAAGCCCTATCCTCCCTTGAGCTGGAGCTATCTGGCGGACTTGCCAGAGTGCCCAAGTGCCTCTGAGCTGATAGACCTTGTGGGCAAGAATCCTTGCTGTCCCTGTGTAGGACACCAGGGGGTGTTCCAAAGCACTGCAAGCCCTTGCAAGCCCTTGCAAGCCCTGGACATCCTATCTCGTACGGCTCCTGAGCGTTGCTGTGTAGGAGATGAGGATGGTGAGCTCTGCAGTGCTCCTCAAGAAGGAATTGCCTTGGTCTTGCCACTGCTATCCAGTTAAAAAGGATTTGCATCCATGAGCCGATCTTGGAAGGTGGCCCTGCCAGCAGATTGTCTTGCAGCGGAGAACCTCCAGCAGCCTCATGCAAGGTTTTCTTCCCTCAGCCCCTGGCCTGTGATTCCAGCAGCTCCTCAAGTGCTTCCTGTCAGATGTGCTGGGGCTGCCCCCGGGCCAGCTCTGGCAGTGGACACGGGAGGCTGCTCCTCTGGATCCTGCGTGGGGCCTGGTGACCACTGCGTTGCCGGGTGCTGGCATTGTGACATGGGGGTGACACAGCCGCATATGTGCAGCCCTTTGGAGGAAGCCTTTGGGGTGCTGGCTCCAAATCAGTCCCTGTAGCTACAAAATAGGGGAGTAAGCAACCTAATAGAGTCCCTTTTTTGCAAAAAGACAGTGTGGATTTGTTGCCAGTGCAGCCTTACTTCCAGTAGCAATACTGCCTGTAGTATCATGTATGGAGGCCTCAGGGCTCGCTCAGGGCTTGTCACGCAGAACTGCAGGCCTGACAGAGCAGAACTGCTCTCCTCTCCTCTCCTCTCCTCTCCTCTCCTCTCCTCTTCTCTCCTCTACTGTCCGCCAGTCCAATATCTAAGAGACTGTTTGCCTGAAAGGACAGAGGGTTTTCAGTTCCAAAATCAATTTCAAGGACACATAACACAATGAATTGTATTTTATTTTGTTGATAATTTATTAATTTTCTTGATTTTATGTTAATTCATGTTATGTTTCTTCGTGTCATTTTTTTTCCCTTTGTGACTCTGTTTCAGAACCCAGGCTCACAAGCATTAGCTCAAGCCCAAGTGTAGCCAGGAGTAGGCTGAGGCATTCTTCAGTTTAGCCTGAGAAAAGATCCCTTGCAGGCTGGCAAAGGCAAGTCCCAGAGCTGCAGAGAGCAGCAGCAGGAATAGAGGCCAAGCTGTGCGCGGTTCCTGCAGAGGGAGAACCTTGACAAGGAGTTGTGGGACTGACCATGCACAAAAGAGGAGGAAGAAGAAGAAGAAGAAGAAGAAGAAGATGAAGAAGAAGAAGAAGAGGAAGAAGAGGAAGAAGAGGAAGAAGAGGTGAGTGGTACCGTGGCATCTCTTCCAAAGCGTGACATGTAGCGATGACGAGCAGACTTTTTGCCTTGCACAACTTGTTTGGCTGCTGTGCTTCTTGGGCAGGGATGCATGAGAAGCGCTCTGGTCCCTGCCAGGCGCTTGTGTTAGCTGCAGGGAGAGCTGAGAAGTGGCAGCTGCAGCTGCCAGCATGGTGGAGCATGAGCAGCCGGCTCCCAGGCCAAATGGCCCAAAGAAATGGTGGCAAGGGGCGGTGCTGAGAACTGCAGAGGAAGGCAAAAAACCGCCGGGGACCAGTGCCAATGTGCCCCGGGGGAAAAAGTTCCTTGCTGAGGCCAGTGCTGGCCATGGGCTGTTCCCTGAGCATGTGAGCCAGACCTGGCTCCTTGTCCCACAGGCTGCTCATGCTTCCCAGGAGCTGCCCAAGCCCTATCCTCCCTTGAGCTGGAGCTATGTCGCGGACTTGCCAGAGTGCCCAACTGCCTCTGAGCTGCTAGACCTTGTGGGCAAGA
The DNA here is from genome assembly GCF_036013445.1 of Caloenas nicobarica. Taxonomy (NCBI): domain Eukaryota; kingdom Metazoa; phylum Chordata; class Aves; order Columbiformes; family Columbidae; genus Caloenas; species Caloenas nicobarica. The sequence goes on along the minus strand of NW_027016966.1, from coordinate 256,924 downwards.
ATCCTTGCTGTCCCTGTGTAGGACACCATTGGGTGTTCCAAAGCACTGCAAGCCCTTGCAAGCCCTTGCAAGCCCTCGACGTCCTATCTCTTACGGCTCCTGAGCGTTGCTCTGTAGGAGATGAGGATGGTGAGCTCTGCAGTGCTCCTCAAGAAGGAATTGCCTTGGTCTTGCCACTGCTATCCAGTTGAAAAGGATTTGCATCCATGAGCCGAGCTTGGAAGGTGACCCTGCCAGCAGATTGTCTTGCAGCGGAGAACCTCCAGCAGCCTCATGCAAGGTTTTCTTCCCTCAGCCCCTGGCCTGTGATTCCAGCAGCTCCTCAAGTGCTTCCTGTCAGATGTGCTGGGGCTGCCCCCGGGCCAGCTCTGGCAGTGGACACGGGAGGCTGCTCCTCTGGATCCTGCGTGGGGCCTGGTGACCACTGCGTTGCCGGGTGCTGGCATTGTGACATGGGGGTGACACAGCCGCATATGTGCAGCCCTTTGGAGGAAGCCTTTGGGGTGCTGGCTCCAAATCAGTCCCTGTAGCTACAAAATAGGGGAGTAAGCAACCTAATAGAGTCCCTTTTTTGCAAAAAGACAGTGTGGATTTGTTGCCAGTGCAGCCTTCCTTCCAGTAGCAATACTGCCTGTAGTATCATGTATGGAGGCCTCAGGGCTCGCTCAGGGCTTGTCACGCAGAACTGCAGGCCTGACAGAGCAGAACTGCTCTCCTCTCCTCTCCTCTCCTCTCCTCTCCTCTCCTCTCCTCTCCTCTCCTCTCCTCTCCTCTCCTCTCCTCTCCTCTTCTCTCCTCTACTGTCCGCCAGTCCAATATCTAAGAGACTGTTTGCCTGAAAGGACAGAGGGTTTTCAGTTCCAAAATCAATTTCAAGGATACATAACACAATGAATTGTATTTTATTTTGTTGTTAATTTATTAATTTTCTTGATTTTGTGTTAATTCATGTTATGTTTCTTTGTGTCATTTTTTTTCCCTTTGTGACTCTGTTTCAGAACCCAGGCTCACAAGCATTAGCTCAAGCCCAAGTGTAGCCAGGAGTAGGCTGAGGCATTCTTCAGTTTAGCCTGAGAAAAGATCCCTTGCAGGCTGGCAAAGGCAAGTCCCAGAGCTGCAGAGTGCAGCAGCAGGAATAGAGGCCAAGCTGTGCGCGGTTCCTGCAGAGGGAGAACCTTGACAAGGAGTTGTGGGACTGACCATGCACAAAAGAGGAGGAAGAAGAAGAAGAAGAAGAAGAAGAAGAGGAAGAAGAGGAAGAAGAGGTGAGTGGTACCGTGGCATCTCTTCCAAAGCGTGACATGTAGCGATGACGAGCAGACTTTTTGCCTTGCACAACTTGTTTGGCTGCTGTGCTTCTTGGGCAGGGATGCATGAGAAGCGCTCTGGTCCCTGCCAGGCGCTTGTGTTAGCTGCAGGGAGAGCTGAGAAGTGGCAGCTGAGGCTGCCAGCATGGTGGAGCATGAGCAGCCGGCTCCCAGGCTAAATGGCCCAAAGAAATGGTGGCAAGGGGCGGTGCTGAGAACTGCAGAGGAAGGCAAAAAACCGCCGGGGACCAGTGCCAATGTGCCCCGGGGGAAAAAGTTCCTTGCTGAGCCCAGTGCTGGCCATGGGCTGTTCCCTGAGCATGTGAGCCAGACCTGGCTCCTTGTCCCACAGGCTGCTCATGCTTCCCAGGAGCTGCCCAAGCCCTATCCTCCCTTGAGCTGGAGCTATGTCACGGACTTGCCAGAGTGCCCAACTGCCTCTGAGCTGATAGACCTTGTGGGCAAGTATCCTTGCTGTCCCTGTGTAGGACACCAGGGGGTGTTCCAAAGCACTGCAAGCCCTTGCAAGCCCTTGCAAGCCCTCGACGTCCTATCTCTTACGGCTCCTGAGCGTTGCTCTGTAGGAGATGAGGATGGTGAGCTGTGCAGTGCTCCTCAAGAAGGAATTGCCTTGGTCTTGCCACTGCTATTCAGTTGAAAAGGATTTGCATCCATGAGCCGAGCTTGGAAGGTGGCCCTGCCAGCAGATTGTCTTGCAGCGGAGAACCTCCAGCAGCCTCATGCAAGGTTTTCTTCCCTCAGCCCCTGGCCTGTGATTCCAGCAGCTCCTCAAGTGCTTCCTGTCAGATGTGCTGGGGCTGCCCCTGGGCCAGCTCTGGCAGTGGACACGGGAGGCTGCTCCTCTGGATCCTGCGTGGGGCCTGGTGACCACTGCGTTGCCGGGTTCTGGCATTGTGACATGGGGGTGACACAGCCGCATATGTGCAGCCCTTTGGAGGAAGCCTTTGGGGTGCTGGCTCCAAATCAGTCCCTGTAGCTACAAAATAGGGGAGTAAGCAAACTAATAGAGTCCCTTTTTTGCAAAAAGACAGTGTGGATTTGTTGCCAGTGCAGCCTTACTTCCAGTAGCAATACTGCCTGTAGTATCATGTATGGAGGCCTCAGGGCTCGCTCAGGGCTTGTGACGCAGAACTGCAGGCCTGACAGAGCAGAACTGCTCTCCTCTCCTCTCCTCTCCTCTCCTCTCCTGTCCGCCAGTCCAATATCTAAGAGACTGTTTGCCTGAAAGGACAGAGGGTTTTCAGTTCCAAAATCAATTTCAAGGACACATAACACAATGAATTGTATTTTATTTTGTTGTTAATTTATTAATTTTCTTGATTTTATGTTAATTCATGTTATGTTTCTTCATGTCAATTTTTTTTCCCTTTGTGACTCTGTTTCAGAACCCAGGCTCACAAGCATTAGCTCAAGCCCAAGTGTAGCCAGGAGTAGGCTGAGGCATTCTTCAGTTTAGCCTGAGAAAAGATCCCTTGCAGGCTGGCAAAGGCAAGTCCCAGAGCTGCAGAGAGCAGCAGCAGGAATAGAGGCCAAGCTGTGCGCGGTTCCTGCAGAGGGAGAACCTTGACAAGGAGTTGTGGGACTGACCATGCACAAAAGAGGAGGAAGAAGAAGAAGAAGAAGAAGAAGAAGAAGAGGAAGAAGAGGAAGAAGAGGAAGAAGAGGAAGAAGAGGTGAGTGGTACCGTGGCATCTCTTCCAAAGCGTGACATGTAGCGATGACGAGCAGACTTTTTGCCTTGCACAACTTGTTTGGCTGCTGTGCTTCTTGGGCAGGGATGCATGAGAAGCGCTCTGGTCCCTGCCAGGCGCTTGTGTTACCTGCAGGGAGAGCTGAGAAGTGGCAGCTGCGGCTGCCAGCATGGTGGAGCATGAGCAGCCGGCTCCCAGGCCAAATGGCCCAAAGAAATGGTGGCAAGGGGCGGTGCTGAGAACTGCAGAGGAAGGCAAAACACCGCCGGGGACCAGTGCCAATGTGCCCCGGGGGAAAAAGTTCCTTGCTGAGCCCAGCGCTGGCCATGGGCTATTCCCTGAGCATGTGAGCCAGACCTGGCTCCTTGTCCCACAGGCTGCTCATGCTTCCCAGGAGCTGCCCAAGCCCTATCCTCCCTTGAGCTGGAGCTATCTGGCGGACTTGCCAGAGTGCCCAAGTGCCTCTGAGCTGATAGACCTTGTGGGCAAGAATCCTTGCTGTCCCTGTGTAGGACACCAGTGGGTGTTCCAAAGCACTGCAAGCCCTTGCAAGCCCTTGCAAGCCCTGGACATCCTATCTCGTACGGCTCCTGAGCGTTGCTGTGTAGGAGATGAGGATGGTGAGCTCTGCAGTGCTCCTCAAGAAGGAATTGCCTTGGTCTTGCCACTGCTATCCAGTTAAAAAGGATTTGCATCCATGAGCCGATCTTGGAAGGTGGCCCTGCCAGCAGATTGTCTTGCAGCGGAGAACCTCCAGCAGCCTCATGCAAGGTTTTCTTCCCTCAGCCCCTGGCCTGTGATTCCAGCAGCTCCTCAAGTGCTTCCTGTCAGATGTGCTGGGGCTGCCCCCGGGCCAGCTCTGGCAGTGGACACGGGAGGCTGCTCCTCTGGATCCTGCGTGGGGCCTGGTGACCACTGCGTTGCCGGGTGCTGGCATTGTGACATGGGGGTGACACAGCCGCATATGTGCAGCCCTTTGGAGGAAGCCTTTGGGGTGCTGGCTCCAAATCAGTCCCTGTAGCTACAAAGTAGGAGAGTAAGCAACCTAATAGAGTCCCTTTTTTGCAAAAAGACAGTGTGGATTTGTTGCCAGTGCAGCCTTACTTCCAGTAGCAATACTGCCTGTAGTATCATGTATGGAGGCCTCAGGGCTCGCTCAGGGCTTGTCACGCAGAACTGCAGGCCTGACAGAGCAGAACTGCTCTCCTCTCCTCTCCTCTCCTCTCCTCTCCTCTCCTCTTCTCTCCTCTCCTGTCCGCCAGTCCAATATCTAAGAGACTGTTTGCCTGAAAGGACAGAGGGTTTTCAGTTCCAAAATCAATTTCAAGGACACATAACACAATGAATTTTATTTTATTTTGTTGTTAATTTATTAATTTTCTTGGTTTAAATGTTAATTCATGTTATGTTTCTTCGTGTCATTTTTTTTCCCTTTGTGACTCTGTTTCAGAAGCCAGGCTCACAAGCATTAGCTCAAGCCCAAGTGTAGCCAGGAGTAGGCTGAGGCATTGTTCAGTTTAGCCTGAGAAAAGATCCCTTGCAGGCTGGCAAAGGCAAGTCCCAGAGCTGCAGAGAGCAGCAGCAGGAATAGAGGCCAAGCTGTGCGCGGTTCCTGCAGAGGGAGAACCTTGACAAGGAGTTGTGGGACTGACCATGCACAAAAGAGGAGGAAGAAGAAGAAGAAGAAGAAGAAGAAGAGGAAGAAGAGGAAGAAGAGGTGAGTGGTACCGTGGCATCTCTTCCAAAGCGTGACATGTAGCGATGACGAGCAGACTTTTTGCCTTCCACAACTTGTTTGGCTGCTGTGCTTCTTGGGCAGGGATGCATGAGAAGCGCTCTGGTCCCTGCCAGGCGCTTGTGTTAGCTGCAGGGAGAGCTGAGAAGTGGCAGCTGCGGCTGCCAGCATGGTGGAGCATGAGCAGCCGGCTCCCAGGCCAAATGGTCCAAAGAAATGGTGGCAAGGGGCGGTGCTGAGAGCTGCAGAGGAAGGCAAAAATCCACCGGGGACCAGTGCCAATGTGCCCCGGGGGAAAAAGTTCCTTGCTGAGCCCAGTGCTGGCCATGGGCTGTTCCCTGAGCATGTGAGCCAGACCTGGCTCCTTGTCCCACAGGCTGCTCATGCTTGCCAGGAGCTGCCCAAGCCCTATCCTCCCTTGAGCTGGAGCTATGTCGCGGACTTGCCAGAGTGCCCAAGTGCCTCTGAGCCGATAGACCTTGTGGGCAAGAATTCTTGCTGTCCCTGTGTAGGACACCAGTGGGTGTTCCAAAGTACTGCAAGCCCTTGCAAGCCCTTGCAAGCCCTCGACATCCTATCTCGTACGGCTCCTGAGCGTTGCTCTGTAGGAGATGAGGATGGTGAGCTCTGCAGTGCTCCTCAAGAAGGAATTGCTTGGTCTTGCCACTGCTATCCAGTTGAAAAGGATTTGCATCCATGAGCCGAGCTTGGAAGGTGGCCCTGCCAGCAGCATGTCTTGCAGCAGAGAACCTCCAGCAGCCTCATGCAAGGTTTTCTTCCCTCAGCCCCTGGCCTGTGATTCCAGCAGCTCCTCAAGTGCTTCCTGTGAGATGTGCTGGGGCTGCCTCCGGGCCAGCTCTGGCAGTGGACACGGGAGGCTGCTCCTCTGGATCCTGCGTGGGGCCTGGTGACCACTGCGTTGCCGGGTGCTGACATTGTGACATGGGGGTGACACAGCCGCATATGTGCAGCCCTTTGGAGGAAGCCTTTGGGGTGCTGGCTCCAAATCAGTCCCTGTACCTACAAAATAGGGGAGTAAGCAACCTAATAGAGTCCCTTTTTTGCAAAAAGACAGTGTGGATTTGTTGCCAGTGCAGCCTTCCTTCCAGTAGCAATACTGCCTGTAGTATCATGTATGGAGGCCTCAGGGCTCGCTCAGGGCTTGTCACGCAGAACTGCAGGCCTGACAGAGCAGAACTGCTCTCCTCTCCTCTCCTCTCCTCCCCTCTCCTCTCCTCTCCTCTCCTCTCCTCTCCTCTCCTCTCCTCTCCTCTCCTCTCCTCTCCTCTTCTCTCCTGTCCGCCAGTCCAATATCTAAGAGCTGTTTGCCTGAAAGGACAGAGGGGTTTCAGTTCCAAAATTAATTTCCAGGACACAGAACACAATGAATTGCATTTTATTTTGTTGTTAATTTATTAATTTTCTTGATTTTGTGTTAATTCATGTGATGTTTCTTCGTGTCATTTTATTTCCCTTTGTGACTCTGTTTCAGAAGCCAGGCTCACAAGCATTAGCTCAAGCCCAAGTGTAGCCAGGAGTAGGCTGAGGCATTCTTCAGTTTAGCCTGAGAAAAGATCCCTTGCAGGCTGGCAAAGGCAAGTCCCAGAGCTGCAGAGAGCAGCAGCAGGAATAGAGGCCAAGCTGTCCGCGGTTCCTGCAGAGGGAGAACCTTGACAAGGAGTTGTGGGACTGACCATGCACAAAAGAGGAGGAAGAAGAGGAAGAAGAAGAAGAAGAAGAGGAAGAAGAGGAAGAAGAGGTGAGTGGTACCGTGGCATCTCTTCCAAAGCGTGACATGTAGCGATGACGAGCAGACTTTTTGCCTTCCACAACTTGTTTGGCTGCTGTGCTTCTTGGGCAGGGATGCATGAGAAGCGCTCTGGTCCCTGCCAGGCGCTTGTGTTAGCTGCAGGGAGAGCTGAGAAGTGGCAGCTGCGGCTGCCAGCATGGTGGAGCATGAGCAGCCGGCTCCCAGGCCAAATGGCCCAAAGAAATGGTGGCAAGGGGCGGTGCTGAGAGCTGCAGAGGAAGGCAAAAATCCACCGGGGACCAGTGCCAATGTGCCCCGGGGGAAAAAGTTCCTTGCTGAGCCCAGTGCTGGCCATGGGCTGTCCCTGAGCATGTGAGCCAGACCTGGCTCCTTGTCCCACAGGCTGCTCATGCTTGCCAGGAGCTGCCCAAGCCCTATCCTCCCTTGAGCTGGAGCTATGTCGCGGACTTGCCAGAGTGCCCAAGTGCCTCTGAGCCGATAGACCTTGTGGGCAAGAATTCTTGCTGTCCCTGTGTAGGACACCAGTGGGTGTTCCAAAGTACTGCAAGCCCTTGCAAGCCCTTGCAAGCCCTCGACATCCTATCTCGTACGGCTCCTGAGCGTTGCTGTGTAGGAGATGAGGATGGTGAGCTCTGCAGTGCTCCTCAAGAAGGAGTTGCTTGGTCTTGCCACTGCTATCCAGTTGAAAAGGATTTGCATCCATGAGCCGAGCTTGGAAGGTGGCCCTGCCAGCAGCATGTCTTGCAGCAGAGAACCTCCAGCAGCCTCATGCAAGGTTTTCTTCCCTCAGCCCCTGGCCTGTGATTCCAGCAGCTCCTCAAGTGCTTCCTGTCAGATGTGCTGGGGCTGCCCCCGGGCCAGCTGTGGCAGTGGACACGGGAGGCTGCTCCTCTGGATCCTGCGTGGGGCCTGGTGACCACTGCGTTGCCGGGTGCTGGCATTGTGACATGGGGCTGACACAGCCGCATATGTGCAGCCCTTTGGAGGAAGCCTTTGGGGTGCTGGCTCCAAATCAGTCCCTGTAGCTACAAAATAGGGGAGTAAGCAACCTAATAGAGTCCCTTTTTTGCAAAAAGACAGTGTGGATTTGTTGCCAGTGCAGCCTTCCTTCCAGTAGCAATACTGCCTGTAGTATCATGTATGGAGGCCTCAGGGCTCGCTCAGGGCTTGTCACGCAGAACTGCAGGCCTGACAGAGCAGAACTGCTCTCCTCTCCTCTCCTCTCCTCCCCTCCCCTCTCCTCTCCTCTCCTCTCCTCTCCTCTCCTCTCCTCTCCTCTCCTCTCCTCTTCTCTCCTGTCCGCCAGTCCAATATCTAAGAGCTGTTTGCCTGAAAGGACAGAGGGGTTTCAGTTCCAAAATTAATTTCCAGGACACAGAACACAATGAATTGCATTTTATTTTGTTGTTAATTTATTAATTTTCTTGATTTTATGTTAATTCATGTTATGTTTCTTCGTGTCATTTTTTTTCCCTTTGTGACTCTGTTTCAGAAGCCAGGCTCACAAGCATTAGCTCAAGCCCAAGTGTAGCCAGGAGTAGGCTGAGGCATTCTTCAGTTTAGCCTGAGAAAAGATCCCTTGCAGGCTGGCAAAGGCAAGTCCCAGAGCTGCAGAGAGCAGCAGCAGGAATAGAGGCCAAGCTGTCCGCGGTTCCTGCAGAGGGAGAACCTTGACAAGGAGTTGTGGGACTGACCATGCACAAAAGAGGAGGAAGAAGAGGAAGAAGAAGAAGAAGAAGAGGAAGAAGAGGAAGAAGAGGTGAGTGGTACCGTGGCATCTCTTCCAAAGCGTGACATGTAGCGATGACGAGCAGACTTTTTGCCTTGCACAACTTGTTTGGCTGCTGTGCTTCTTGGGCAGGGATGCATGAGAAGCGCTCTGGTCCCTGCCAGGCGCTTGTGTTACCTGCAGGGAGAGCTGAGAAGTGGCAGCTGCGGCTGCCAGCATGGTGGAGCATGAGCAGCCGGCTCCCAGGCCAAATGGCCCAAAGAAATGGTGGCAAGGGGCGGTGCTGAGAACTGCAGAGGAAGGCAAAACACCGCCGGGGACCAGTGCCAATGTGCCCCGGGGGAAAAAGTTCCTTGCTGAGCCCAGTGCTGGCCATGGGCTGTTCCTTGAGCATGTGAGCCAGACCTGGCTCCTTGTCCCACAGGCTGCTCATGCTTCCCAGGAGCTGCCCAAGCCCTATCCTCCCTTGAGCTGGAGCTATCTGGCGGACTTGCCAGAGTGCCCAAGTGCCTCTGAGCTGATAGACCTTGTGGGCAAGAATCCTTGCTGTCCCTGTGTAGGACACCAGTGGGTGTTCCAAAGCACTGCAAGCCCTTGCAAGCCCTTGCAAGCCCTCGACATCCTATCTCTTACGGCTCCTGAGCGTTGCTCTGTAGGAGATGAGGATGGTGAGCTGTGCAGTGCTCCTCAAGAAGGAATTGCCTTGGTCTTGCCACTGCTATCCAGTTGAAAAGGATTTGCATCCATGAGCCGAGCTTGGAAGGTGGCCCTGCCAGCAGATTGTCTTGCAGCGGAGAACCTCCAGCAGCCTCATGCAAGGTTTTCTTCCCTCAGCCCCTGGCCTGTGATTCCAGCAGCTCCTCAAGTGCTTCCTGTCAGATGTGCTGGGGCTGCCCCCGGGCCAGCTCTGGCAGTGGACACGGGAGGCTGCTCCTCTGGATCCTGCGTGGGGCCTGGTGACCACTGCGTTGCCGGGTGCTGGCATTGTGACATGGGGGTGACACAGCCGCATATGTGCAGCCCTTTGGAGGAAGCCTTTGGGGTGCTGGCTCCAAATCAGTCCCTGTAGCTACAAAATAGGAGAGTAAGCAACCTAATAGAGTCCCTTTTTTGCAAAAAGACAGTGTGGATTTGTTGCCAGTGCAGCCTTACTTCCAGTAGCAATACTGCCTGTAGTCTCATGTATGGAGGCCTCAGGGCTCGCTCAGGGCTTGTCACGCAGAACTGCAGGCCTGACAGAGCAGAACTGCTCTCCTCTCCTCTCCTCTCCTCTCCTCCCCTCTCCTCTCCTCTCCTCTCCTCTCCTCTCCTCTCCTCTCCTCTCCTCTCCTCTCCTCTTCTCTCCTGTCCGCCAGTCCAATATCTAAGAGCTGTTTGCCTGAAAGGACAGAGGGGTTTCAGTTCCAAAATTAATTTCAAGGACACAGAACACAATGAATTGTATTTTATTTTGTTGTTAATTTATTAATTTTCTTGATTTTATGTTAATTCATGTGATGTTTCTTCGTGTCATTTTTTTTCCCTTTGTGACTCTGTTTCAGAAGCCAGGCTCACAAGCATTAGCTCAAGCCCAAGTGTAGCCAGGAGTAGGCTGAGGCATTCTTCAGTTTAGCCTGAGAAAAGATCCCTTGCAGGCTGGCAAAGGCAAGTCCCAGAGCTGCAGAGAGCAGCAGCAGGAATAGAGGCCAAGCTGTGCGCGGTTCCTGCAGAGGGAGAACCTTGACAAGGAGTTGTGGGACTGACCATGCACAAAAGAGGAGGAAGAAGAAGAAGAAGAAGAGGAAGAAGAGGAAGAAGAGGTGAGTGGTACCGTGGCATCTCTTCCAAAGCGTGACATGTAGCGATGACGAGCAGACATTTGCCTTGCACAACTTGTTTGGCTGCTGTGCTTCTTGGGCAGGGATGCATGAGAAGCGCTCTGGTCCCTGCCAGGCGCTTGTGTTAGCTGCAGGGAGAGCTGAGAAGTGGCAGCTGCGGCTGCCAGCATGGTGGAGCATGAGCAGCCGGCTCCCAGGCCAAATGGCCCAAACAAATGGTGGCAAGGGGCGGTGCTGAGAAGTGCAGAGGAAGGCAAAAAACCGCCGGGGACCAGTACCAATGTGCCCCGGGGGAAAAAGTTCCTTGCTGAGCCCAGTGCTGGCCATGGGCTGTTCCCTGAGCATGTGAGCCAGACCTGGCTCCTTGTCCCACAGGCTGCTCATGCTTCCCAGGAGCTGCCCAAGCCCTATCCTCCCTTGAGCTGGAGCTATGTCGCGGACTTGCCAGAGTGCCCAAGTGCCTCTGAGCCGATAGACCTTGTGGGCAAGAATCCTTGCTGTCCCTGTGTAGGACACCAGTGGGTGTTCCAAAGTACTGCAAGCCCTTGCAAGCCCTTGCAAGCCCTCGACATCCTATCTCTTACGGCTCCTGAGCGTTGCTGTGTAGGAGATGAGGATGGTGAGCTCTGCAGTGCTCCTCAAGAAGGAATTGCTTGGTCTTGCCACTGCTATCCAGTTGAAAAGGATTTGCATCCATGAGCCGAGCTTGGAAGGTGGCCCTGCCAGCAGATTGTCTTGCAGCGGAGAACCTCCAGCAGCCTCATGCAAGGTTTTCTTCCCTCAGCCCCTGGCCTGTGATTCCAGCAGCTCCTCAAGTGCTTCCTGTCAGATGTGCTGGGGCTGCCCCCGGGCCAGCTCTGGCAGTGGACACGGGAGGCTGCTCCTCTGGATCGTGCGTGGGGCCTGGTGACCACTGCGTTGCCGGGTGCTGGCATTGTGACATGGGGGTGACACAGCCGCATATGTGCAGCCCTTTGGAGGAAGCCTTTGGGGTGCTGGCTCCAAATCAGTCCCTGTAGTTACAAAATAGGGGAGTAAGCAACCTAATAGAGTCCCTTTTTTGCAAAAAGACAGTGTGGATTTGTTGCCAGTGCAGCCTTCCTTCCAGTAGCAATACTGCCTGTAGTATCATGTATGGAGGCCTCAGGGCTCGCTCAGGGCTTGTCACGCAGAACTGCAGGCCTGACAGAGCAGAACTGCTCTCCTCTCCTCTCCTCTCCCTCCCCTCCCCTCTCCTCTCCTCTCCTCTCCTCTCCTCTCCTCTCCTCTCCTCTTCTCTCCTGTCCGCCAGTCCAATATCTAAGAGCTGTTTGCCTGAAAGGACAGAGGGGTTTCAGTTCCAAAATTAATTTCCAGGACACAGAACACAATGAATTGCATTTTATTTTGTTGTTAATTTATTAATTTTCTTGATTTTATGTTAATTCATGTTATGTTTCTTCGTGTCATTTTTTTTCCCTTTGTGACTCTGTTTCAGAAGCCAGGCTCACAAGCATTAGCTCAAGCCCAAGTGTAGCCAGGAGTAGGCTGAGGCATTCTTCAGTTTAGCCTGAGAAAAGATCCCTTGCAGGCTGGCAAAGGCAAGTCCCAGAGCTGCAGAGAGCAGCAGCAGGAATAGAGGCCAAGCTGTGCGCGGTTCCTGCAGAGGGAGAACCTTGACAAGGAGTTGTGGGACTGACCATGCACAAAAGAGGAGGAAGAAGAGGAAGAAGAAGAAGAAGAAGAGGAAGAAGAGGAAGAAGAGGTGAGTGGTACCGTGGCATCTCTTCCAAAGCGTGACATGTAGCGATGACGAGCAGACTTTTTGCCTTGCACAACTTGTTTGGCTGCTGTGCTTCTTGGGCAGGGATGCATGAGAAGCGCTCTGGTCCCTGCCAGGCGCTTGTGTTAGCTGCAGGGAGAGCTGAGAAGTGGCAGCTGCGGCTGCCAGCATGGTGGAGCATGAGCAGCCGGCTCCCAGGCCAAATGGCCCAAAGAAATGGTGGCAAGGGGCGGTGCTGAGAACTGCAGAGGAAGGCAAAACACTGCCGGGGACCAGTGCCAATGTGCCCCGGGGGAAAAAGTTCCTTGCTGAGCCCAGTGCTGGCCATGGGCTGTTCCTTGAGCATGTGAGCCAGACCTGGCTCCTTGTCCCACAGGCTGCTCATGCTTCCCAGGAGCTGCCCAAGCCCTATCCTCCCTTGAGCTGGAGCTATCTGGCGGACTTGCCAGAGTGCCCAAGTGCCTCTGAGCTGATAGACCTTGTGGGCAAGAATCCTTGCTGTCCCTGTGTAGGACACCAGTGGGTGTTCCAAAGCACTGCAAGCCCTTGCAAGCCCTTGCAAGCCCTCGACATCCTATCTCTTACGGCTCCTGAGCGTTGCTCTGTAGGAGATGAGGATGGTGAGCTGTGCAGTGCTCCTCAAGAAGGAATTGCCTTGGTCTTGCCACTGCTATCCAGTTGAAAAGGATTTGCATCCATGAGCCGAGCTTGGAAGGTGGCCCTGCCAGCAGATTGTCTTGCAGCGGAGAACCTCCAGCAGCCTCATGCAAGGTTTTCTTCCCTCAGCCCCTGGCCTGTGATTCCAGCAGCTCCTCAAGTGCTTCCTGTCAGATGTGCTGGGGCTGCCCCCGGGCCAGCTCTGGCAGTGGACACGGGAGGCTGCTCCTCTGGATCCTGCGTGGGGCCTGGTGACCACTGCGTTGCCGGGTGCTGGCATTGTGACATGGGGGTGACACAGCCGCATATGTGCAGCCCTTTGGAGGAAGCCTTTGGGGTGCTGGCTCCAAATCAGTCCCTGTAGCTACAAAATAGGAGAGTAAGCAACCTAATAGAGTCCCTTTTTTGCAAAAAGACAGTGTGGATTTGTTGCCAGTGCAGCCTTACTTCCAGTAGCAATACTGCCTGTAGTCTCATGTATGGAGGCCTCAGGGCTCGCTCAGGGCTTGTCACGCAGAACTGCAGGCCTGACAGAGCAGAACTGCTCTCCTCTCCTCTCCTCTCCTCTCCTCCCCTCTCCTCTCCTCTCCTCTCCTCTCCTCTCCTCTCCTCTCCTCTCCTCTCCTCTCCTCTTCTCTCCTGTCCGCCAGTCCAATATCTAAGAGCTGTTTGCCTGAAAGGACAGAGGGGTTTCAGTTCCAAAATTAATTTCAAGGACACAGAACACAATGAATTGTATTTTATTTTGTTGTTAATTTATTAATTTTCTTGATTTTATGTTAATTCATGTGATGTTTCTTCGTGTCATTTTTTTTCCCTTTGTGACTCTGTTTCAGAAGCCAGGCTCACAAGCATTAGCTCAAGCCCAAGTGTAGCCAGGAGTAGGCTGAGGCATTCTTCAGTTTAGCCTGAGAAAAGATCCCTTGCAGGCTGGCAAAGGCAAGTCCCAGAGCTGCAGAGAGCAGCAGCAGGAATAGAGGCCAAGCTGTGCGCGGTTCCTGCAGAGGGAGAACCTTGACAAGGAGTTGTGGGACTGACCATGCACAAAAGAGGAGGAAGAAGAAGAAGAAGAAGAGGAAGAAGAGGAAGAAGAGGTGAGTGGTACCGTGGCATCTCTTCCAAAGCGTGACATGTAGCGATGACGAGCAGACATTTGCCTTGCACAACTTGTTTGGCTGCTGTGCTTCTTGGCCAGGGATGCATGAGAAGCGCTCTGGTCCCTGCCAGGCGCTTGTGTTAGCTGCAGGGAGAGCTGAGAAGTGGCAGCTGCGGCTGCCAGCATGGTGGAGCATGAGCAGCCGGCTCCCAGGCCAAATGGCCCAAACAAATGGTGGCAAGGGGCGGTGCTGAGAAGTGCAGAGGAAGGCAAAAAACCGCCGGAGACCAGTGCCAATGTGCCCCGGGGGAAAAAGTTCCTTGCTGAGCCCAGTGCTGGCCATGGGCTGTTCCCTGAGCATGTGAGCCAGACCTGGCTCCTTGTCCCACAGGCTGCTCATGCTTGCCAGGAGCTGCCCAAGCCCTATCCTCCCTTGAGCTGGAGCTATGTCGCGGACTTGCCAGAGTGCCCAAGTGCCTCTGAGCCGATAGACCTTGTGGGCAAGAATCCTTGCTGTCCCTGTGTAGGACACCAGTGGGTGTTCCAAAGTACTGCAAGCCCTTGCAAGCCCTTGCAAGCCCTCGACATCCTATCTCTTACGGCTCCTGAGCGTTGCTGTGTAGGAGATGAGGATGGTGAGCTCTGCAGTGCTCCTCAAGAAGGAATTGCTTGGTCTTGCCACTGCTATCCAGTTGAAAAGGATTTGCATCCATGAGCCGAGCTTGGAAGGTGGCCCTGCCAGCAGATTGTCTTGCAGCGGAGAACCTCCAGCAGCCTCATGCAAGGTTTTCTTCCCTCAGCCCCTGGCCTGTGATTCCAGCAGCTCCTCAAGTGCTTCCTGTGAGATGTGCTGGGGCTGCCCCCGGGCCAGCTCTGGCAGTGGACACGGGAGGCTGCTCCTCTGGATCGTGCGTGGGGCCTGGTGACCACTGCGTTGCCGGGTGCTGGCATTGTGACATGGGGGTGACACAGCCGCATATGTGCAGCCCTTTGGAGGAAGCCTTTGGGGTGCTGGCTCCAAATCAGTCCCTGTAGTTACAAAATAGGGGAGTAAGCAACCTAATAGAGTCCCTTTTTTGCAAAAAGACAGTGTGGATTTGTTGCCAGTGCAGCCTTACTTCCAGTAGCAATACTGTCTTTAGTATCATGTATGGAGGCCTCAGGGCTCGCTCAGGGCTTGTCACGCAGAACTGCAGGCCTGACAGAGCAGAACTGCTCTCCTCTCCTCTCCTCTCCTCTCCTCTCCTCTCCTCTCCTCTCCTCTCCTCTCCTCTCCTCTTCTCTCCTGTCCGCCAGTCCAATATCTAAGAGCTGTTTGCCTGAAAGGACAGAGGGTTTTCAGTTCCAAAATCAATTTCAAGGACACATAACACAATTAATTTTATTTTATTTTGTTGTTAATTTATTAATTTTCTTGATTTTATGTTAATTCATGTGATGTTTCTTCGTGTCATTATTTTTCCCTTTGTGACTCTGTTTCAGAACCCAGGCTCACAAGCATTAGCTCAAGCCCAAGTGTAGCCAGGAGTAGGCTGAGGCATTCTTCAGTTTAGCCTGAGAAAAGATCCCTTGCAGGCTGGCAAAGGCAAGCCCCAGAGCTGCAGAGAGCAGCAGCAGGAATAGAGGCCAAGCTGTCCGCGGTTCCTGCAGAGGGAGAACCTTGACAAGGAGTTGTGGGACTGACCATGCACAAAAGAGGAGGAAGAAGAGGAAGAAGAAGAAGAAGAAGAGGAAGAAGAGGAAGAAGAGGTGAGTGGTACCGTGGCATCTCTTCCAAAGCGTGACATGTAGCGATGACGAGCAGACTTTTTGCCTTCCACAACTTGTTTGGCTGCTGTGCTTCTTGGGCAGGGATGCATGAGAAGCGCTCTGGTCCCTGCCAGGCGCTTGTGTTAGCTGCAGGGAGAGCTGAGAAGTGGCAGCTGCGGCTGCCAGCATGGTGGAGCATGAGCAGCCGGCTCCCAGGCCAAATGGCCCAAAGAAATGGTGGCAAGGGGCGGTGCTGAGAACTGCAGAGGAAGGCAAAAAACCGCCGGGGACCAGTGCCAATGTGCCCCGGGGGAAAAAGTTCCTTGCTGAGCCCAGTGCTGGCCATGGGCTGTTCCTTGAGCATGTGAGCCAGACCTGGCTCCTTGTCCCACAGGCTGCTCATGCTTGCCAGGAGCTGCCCAAGCCCTATCCTCCCTTGAGCTGGAGCTATGTCGCGGACTTGCCAGAGTGCCCAAGTGCCTCTGAGCTGATAGACCTTGTGGGCAAGAATCCTTGCTGTCCCTGTGTAGGACACCAGTGGGTGTTCCAAAGCACTGCAAGCCCTTGCAAGCCCTTGCAAGCCCTCGACGTCCTATCTCTTAAGGCTCCTGAGCGTTGCTCTGTAGGAGATTAGGATGGTGAGCTCTGCAGTGCTCCTCAGAAGGAATTGCCTTGGTCTTGCCACTGCTATCCAGTTGAAAAGGATTTGCATCCATGAGCCGAGCTTGGAAGGTGGCCCTGCCAGCACATTGTCTTGCAGCGGAGAACCTCCAGCAGCCTCATGCAAGGTTTTCTTCCCTCAGCCCCTGGCCTGTGACTCCAGCAGCTCCTCAAGTGCTTCCTGTGAGATGTGCTGGGGCTGCCCCCGGGCCAGCTCTGGCAGTGGACACGGGAGGCTGCTCCTCTGGATCCTGCGTGGGGCCTGGTGACCACTGCGTTGCCGGGTGCTGGCATTGTGACATGGGGGTGACACAGCCGCATATGTGCAGCCCTTTGGAGGAAGCCTTTGGGGTGCTGGCTCCAAATCAGTCCCTGTAGCTACAAAGTAGGAGAGTAAGCAACCTAATAGAGTCCCTTTTTTGCAAAAAGACAGTGTGGATTTGTTGCCAGTGCAGCCTTACTTCCAGTAGCAATACTGCCTGTAGTCTCATGTATGGAGGCCTCAGGGCTCGCTCAGGGCTTGTCACGCAGAACTGCAGGCCTGACAGAGCAGAACTGCTCTCCTCTCCTCTCCTCTCCTCTCCTCTCCTCTCCTCTCCTCTTCTCTCCTCTCCTGTCCGCCAGTCCAATATCTAAGAGACTGTTTGCCTGAAAGGACAGAGGGTTTTCAGTTCCAAAATCAATTTCAAGGACACAGAACACAATGAATTTTATTTTATTTTGTTGTTAATTTATTAATTTTCTTGATTTAATGGTAATTCATGTTATGTTTCTTCGTGTCATTATTTTTCCCTTTGTGACTCTGTTTCAGAACCCAGGCTCACAAGCATTAGCTCAAGCCCAAGTGTAGCCAGGAGTAGGCTGAGGCATTCTTCAGTTTAGCCTGAGAAAAGATCCCTTGCAGGCTGGCAAAGGCAAGTCCCAGAGCTGCAGAGAGCAGCAGCAGGAATAGAGGCCAAGCTGTGCGCGGTTCCTGCAGAGGGAGAACCTTGACAAGGACTTGTGGGACTGACCATGCACAAAAGAGGAGGAAGAAGAAGAAGAAGAAGAAGAAGAAGAAGAAGAAGAGGAAGAAGAGGAAGAAGAGGAAGAAGAGGTGAGTGGTACCGTGGCATCTCTTCTAAAGCGTGACATGTAGCAATGACGAGCAGACTTTTTGCCTTCCACAACTTGTTTGGCTGCTGTGCTTCATGGGCAGGGATGCATGAGAAGCGCTCTGGTCCCTGCCAGGCGCTTGTGTTAGCTGCAGGGAGAGCTGAGAAGTGGCAGCTGCGGCTGCCAGCATGGTGGAGCATGAGCAGCCAGCTCCCAGGCCAAATGGCCCAAAGCAATGTTGGCAAGGGGCCGTGCTGAGAACCGCAGAGGAAGGCAAAAAAACGCCGGGGACCAGTGCCAATGTGCCCCAGGGGAAAAAGTTCCTTGCTGAGCCCAGTGCTGGCCATGGGCTGTTCCCTGAGCATGTGAGCCAGACCTGGCTCCTTGTCCCACAGGCTGCTCATGCTTGCCAGGAGCTGCCCAAGCCCTATCCTCCCTTGAGCTGGAGCTATGTCGCGGACTTGCCAGAGTGCCCAAGTGCCTCTGAGCTGCTAGACCTTGTGGGCAAGAATCCTTGCTGTCCCTGTGTAGGACACCAGTGGGTGTTCCAAAGCACTGCAAGCCCTTGCAAGCCCTTGCAAGCCCTCGACATCCTATCTCTTACGGCTCCTGAGCGTTGCTCTGTAGGAGATGAGGATGGTGAGCTGTGCAGTGCTCCTCAAGAAGGAATTGCCTTGGTCTTGCCACTGCTATCCAGTTGAAAAGGATTTGCATCCATGAGCCGAGCTTGGAAGGTGGCCCTGCCAGCAGCTTGTCTTGCAGCGGAGAACCTCCAGCAGCCTCATGCAAGGTTTTCTTCCCTCAGCCCCTGGCCTGTGATTCCAGCAGCTCCTCAAGTGCTTCCTGTGAGATGTGCTGGGGCTGCCCCCGGGCCAGCTCTGGCAGTGGACACGGGAGGCTGCTCCTCTGGATCCTGCGTGGGGCCTGGTGACCACTGCGTTGCCGGGTGCTGGCATTGTGACATGGGGGTGACACAGCCGCATATGTGCAGCCCTTTGGAGGAAGCCTTTGGGGTGCTGGCTCCAAATCAGTCCCTGTACCTACAAAATAGGGGAGTAAGCAACCTAATAGAGTCCCTTTTTTGCAAAAAGACAGTGTGGATTTGTTGCCAGTGCAGCCTTACTTCCAGTAGCAATACTGCCTGTAGTATCATGTATGGAGGCCTCAGGGCTCGCACAGGGCTTGTCACGCAGAACTGCAGGCCTGACAGAGCAGAACTGCTCTCCTCTCCTCTCCTCTCCTCTCCTCTCCTCTCCTCTCCTCTCCTCTCCTCTCCTCTCCTCTCCTCTTCTCTTCTCTCCTGTCCGCCAGTCCAATATCTAAGAGACTGTTTGCCTGAAAGGACAGAGGGTTTTCAGTTCCAAAATCAATGTCAAGGACACAGAACACAATGAATTTTATTTTATTTTGCTGTTAATTTATTAATTTTCTTGATTTTATGTTAATTCATGTTATGTTATTTCATGTCATTTTTTTTCCCTTTGTGACTCTGTTTCAGAACCCAGGCTCACAAGCATTAGCTCAAGCCCAAGTGTATCCAGGAGTAGGCTGAGGCATTCTTCAGTTTCGCATGAGAAAAGATCCCTTGCAGGCTGGCAAAGGCAAGTCCCAGAGCTGCAGAGAGCAGCAGCAGGAATAGAAGCCAAGCTGTCCGCGGTTCCTGCAGGGGGAGAACCTTGACAAGGACTTGTGGGACTGACCATGCACAAAAGAGGAGGAAGAAGAAGAAGAAGAAGAAGAAGAAGAAGAAGAAGAGGAAGAAGAGGAAGAAGAGTTGAGTGGTACCGTGGCATCTCTTCCAAAGCGTGACATGTAGCGATGACGAGCAGACTTTTTGCCTTCCACAACTTGTTTGGCTGCTGTGCTTCTTGGGCAGGGATGCATGAGAAGCGCTCTGGTCCCTGCCAGGCGCTTGTGTTAGCTGCAGGGAGAGCTGAGAAGTGGCAGCTGCGGCTGCCAGCATGGTGGAGCATGAGCAGCCGGCTCCCAGGCCAAATGGCCCAAAGAAATGGTGGCAAGGGGCGGTGCTGAGAACTGCAGAGGAAGGCAAAAAACCGCCGGGGACCAGTGCCAATGTGCCCCGGGGGAAAAAGTTCCTTGCTGAGCCCAGTGCTGGCCATGGGCTGTTCCCTGAGCATGTGAGCCAGACCTGGCTCCTTGTCCCACAGGCTGCTCATGCTTGCCAGGAGCTGCCCAAGCCCTATCCTCCCTTGAGCTGGAGCTATGTCGCGGACTTGCCAGAGTGCCCAAGTGCCTCTGAGCCGATAGACCTTGTGGGCAAGAATCCTTGCTGTCCCTGTGTAGGACACCAGGGGGTGTTCCAAAGTACTGCAAGCCCTTGCAAGCCCTTGCAAGCCCTCGACATCCTATCTCGTACGGCTCCTGAGCGTTGCTCTGTAGGAGATGAGGATGGTGAGCTCTGCAGTGCTCCTCAAGAAGGAATTGCTTGGTCTTGCCACTGCTATCCAGTTGAAAAGGATTTGCATCCATGAGCCGAGCTTGGAAGGTGGCCCTGCCAGCAGATTGTCTTGCAGCGGAGAACCTCCAGCAGCCTCATGCAAGGTTTTCTTCCCTCAGCCCCTGGCCTGTGATTCCAGCAGCTCCTCAAGTGCTTCCTGTCAGATGTGCTGGGGCTGCCCCCGGGCCAGCTCTGGCAGTGGACACGGGAGGCTGCTCCTCTGGATCCTGTGTGGGGCCTGGTGACCACTGCGTTGCCGGGTGCTGGCATTGTGACATGGGGCTGACACAGCCGCATATGTGCAGCCCTTTGGAGGAAGCCTTTGGGGTGCTGGCTCCAAATCAGTCCCTGTAGCTACAAAATAGGGGAGTAAGCAACCTAATAGAGTCCCTTTTTTGCAAAAAGACAGTGTGGATTTGTTGCCAGTGCAGCCTTACTTCCAGTAGCAATACTGCCTGTAGTATCATGTATGGAGGCCTCAGGGCTCGCACAGGGCTTGTCACGCAGAACTGCAGGCCTGACAGAGCAGAACTGCTCTCCTCTCCTCTCCTCTCCTCTCCTCTCCTCTCCTCTCCTCTCCTCTCCTCTCCTCTCCTCTCCTCTTCTCTTCTCTCCTGTCCGCCAGTCCAATATCTAAGAGACTGTTTGCCTGAAAGGACAGAGGGTTTTCAGTTCCAAAATCAATGTCAAGGACACAGAACACAATGAATTTTATTTTATTTTGCTGTTAATTTATTAATTTTCTTGATTTTATGTTAATTCATGTTATGTTATTTCATGTCATTTTTTTTCCCTTTGTGACTCTGTTTCAGAACCCAGGCTCACAAGCATTAGCTCAAGCCCAAGTGTATCCAGGAGTAGGCTGAGGCATTCTTCAGTTTCGCATGAGAAAAGATCCCTTGCAGGCTGGCAAAGGCAAGTCCCAGAGCTGCAGAGAGCAGCAGCAGGAATAGAAGCCAAGCTGTCCGCGGTTCCTGCAGGGGGAGAACCTTGACAAGGACTTGTGGGACTGACCATGCACAAAAGAGGAGGAAGAAGAAGAAGAAGAAGAAGAAGAAGAAGAAGAAGAGGAAGAAGAGGAAGAAGAGTTGAGTGGTACCGTGGCATCTCTTCCAAAGCGTGACATGTAGCGATGACGAGCAGACTTTTTGCCTTCCACAACTTGTTTGGCTGCTGTGCTTCTTGGGCAGGGATGCATGAGAAGCGCTCTGGTCCCTGCCAGGCGCTTGTGTTAGCTGCAGGGAGAGCTGAGAAGTGGCAGCTGCGGCTGCCAGCATGGTGGAGCATGAGCAGCCGGCTCCCAGGCCAAATGGCCCAAAGAAATGGTGGCAAGGGGCGGTGCTGAGAACTGCAGAGGAAGGCAAAAAACCGCCGGGGACCAGTGCCAATGTGCCCCGGGGGAAAAAGTTCCTTGCTGAGCCCAGTGCTGGCCATGGGCTGTTCCCTGAGCATGTGAGCCAGACCTGGCTCCTTGTCCCACAGGCTGCTCATGCTTGCCAGGAGCTGCCCAAGCCCTATCCTCCCTTGAGCTGGAGCTATGTCGCGGACTTGCCAGAGTGCCCAAGTGCCTCTGAGCCGATAGACCTTGTGGGCAAGAATCCTTGCTGTCCCTGTGTAGGACACCAGGGGGTGTTCCAAAGTACTGCAAGCCCTTGCAAGCCCTTGCAAGCCCTCGACATCCTATCTCGTACGGCTCCTGAGCGTTGCTCTGTAGGAGATGAGGATGGTGAGCTCTGCAGTGCTCCTCAAGAAGGAATTGCTTGGTCTTGCCACTGCTATCCAGTTGAAAAGGATTTGCATCCATGAGCCGAGCTTGGAAGGTGGCCCTGCCAGCAGATTGTCTTGCAGCGGAGAACCTCCAGCAGCCTCATGCAAGGTTTTCTTCCCTCAGCCCCTGGCCTGTGATTCCAGCAGCTCCTCAAGTGCTTCCTGTCAGATGTGCTGGGGCTGCCCCCGGGCCAGCTCTGGCAGTGGACACGGGAGGCTGCTCCTCTGGATCCTGTGTGGGGCCTGGTGACCACTGCGTTGCCGGGTGCTGGCATTGTGACATGGGGCTGACACAGCCGCATATGTGCAGCCCTTTGGAGGAAGCCTTTGGGGTGCTGGCTCCAAATCAGTCCCTGTAGCTACAAAATAGGGGAGTAAGCAACCTAATAGAGTCCCTTTTTTGCAAAAAGACAGTGTGGATTTGTTGCCAGTGCAGCCTTACTTCCAGTAGCAATACTGTCTTTAGTATCATGTATGGAGGCCTCAGGGCTCGCTCAGGGCTTGTCACGCAGAACTGCAGGCCTGACAGAGCAGAACTGCTCTCCTCTCCTCTCCTCTCCTCTCCTCCCCTCTCCTCTCCTCTCCTCTCCTCTCCTCTCCTCTCCTCTCCTCTCCTCTCCTCTCCTCTCCTCTCCTCTTCTCTCCTGTCCGCCAGTCCAATATCTAAGAGCTGTTTGCCTGAAAGGACAGAGGGGTTTCAGTTTCAAAATTAATTTCCAGGACACAGAACACAATGAATTTTATTTTATTTTGTTGTTAATTTATTAATTTTCTTGATTTTATGTTAATTCATGTTATGTTTCTTCGTGTCATTTTTTTTCCCTTTGTGACTCTGTTTCAGAACCCAGGCTCACAAGCATTAGCTCAAGCCCAAGTGTAGCCAGGAGTAGGCTGAGGCATTCTTCAGTTTAGCATGAGAAAAGATCCCTTGCAGGCTGGCAAAGGCAAGTCCCAGAGCTGCAGAGAGCAGCAGCAGGAATAGAGGCCAAGCTGTGCGCGGTTCCTGCAGAGGGAGAACCTTGACAAGGAGTTGTGGGACTGACCATGCACAAAAGAGGAGGAAGAAGAGGAAGAAGAAGAGGAAGAAGAGGAAGAAGAGGAAGAAGAGGTGAGTGGTACCGTGGCATCTCTTCCAAAGCGTGACATGTAGCGATGACGAGCAGACTTTTTGCCTTGCACAACTTGTTTGGCTGCTGTGCTTCTTGGGCAGGGATGCATGAGAAGCGCTCTGGTCCCTGCCAGGCGCTTGTGTTAGCTGCAGGGAGAGCTGAGAAGTGGCAGCTGCGGCTGCCAGCATGGTGGAGCATGAGCAGCCGTCTCCCAGGCCAAATGGCCCAAAGAAATGGTGGCAAGGGGCGGTGCTGAGAACTGCAGAGGAAGGCAAAAAACCGCCGGGGACCAGTGCCAATGTGCCCCGGGGGAAAAAGTTCCTTGCTGAGCCCAGTGCTGGCCATGGGCTGTTCCTTGAGCATGTGAGCCAGACCTGGCTCCTTGTCCCACAGGCTGCTCATGCTTGCCAGGAGCTGCCCAAGCCCTATCCTCCCTTGAGCTGGAGCTATGTCACGGACTTGCCAGAGTGCCCAACTGCCTCTGAGCTGCTAGACCTTGTGGGCAAGAATCCTTGCTGTCCCTTTGTAGGACACCAGTGGGTGTTCCAAAGCACTGCAAGCCCTTGCAAGCCCTTGCAAGCCCTCGACGTCCTATCTCTTACGGCTCCTGAGCGTTGCTCTGTAGGAGATGAGGATGGTGAGCTCTGCAGTGCTCCTCAAGAAGGAATTGCCTTGGTCTTGCCACTGCTATCCAGTTGAAAAGGATTTGCATCCATGAGCCGAGCTTGGAAGGTGGCCCTGCCAGCAGCTTGTCTTGCAGCGGAGAACCTCCAGCAGCCTCATGCAAGGTTTTCTTCCCTCAGCCCCTGGCCTGTGATTCCAGCAGCTCCTCAAGTGCTTCCTGTCAGATGTGCTGGGGCTGCCCCCGGGCCAGCTCTGGCAGTGGACACGGGAGGCTGCTCCTCTGGATCCTGCGTGGGGCCTGGTGACCACTGCGTTGCCGGGTGCTGGCATTGTGACATGGGGGTGACACAGCCGCATATGTGCAGCCCTTTGGAGGAAGCCTTTGGGGTGCTGGCTCCAAATCAGTCCCTGTACCTACAAAATAGGGGAGTAAGCAACCTAATAGAGTCCCTTTTTTGCAAAAAGACAGTGTGGATTTGTTGCCAGTGCAGCCTTCCTTCCAGTAGCAATACTGCCTGTAGTATCATGTATGGAGGCCTCAGGGCTCGCTCAGGGCTTGTCACGCAGAACTGCAGGCCTGACAGAGCAGAACTGCTCTCCTCTCCTCTCCTCTCCTCTCCTCTCCTCTCCTCTCCTCTCCACTCCTCTCCTGTCCGCCAGTCCAATATCTAAGAGACTGTTTGCCTGAAAGGACAGAGGGTTTTCAGTTCCAAAATCAATTTCAAGGACACGTAACACAATGAATTTTATTTTATTTTGTTGTTAATTTATTAATTTTCTTGATTTTATGTTAATTCATGTTATGTTTCTTCGTGTCACTTTTTTTCCCTTTGTGACTCTGTTTCAGAACCCAGGCTCACAAGCATTAGCTCAAGCCCAAGTGTAGCCAGGAGTAGGCTGAGGCATTCTTCAGTTTAGCCTGAGAAAAGATCCCTTGCAGGCTGGCAAAGGCAAGTCCCAGAGCTGCAGAGAGCAGCAGCAGGAATAGAGGCCAAGCTGTCCGCGGTTCCTGCAGAGGGAGAACCTTGACAAGGAGTTGTGGGACTGTCCATGCACAAAAGAGGAGGAAGAAGAAGAAGAAGAAGAAGAAGAAGAGGAAGAAGAGGAAGAAGAGGTGAGTGGTACCGTGGCATCTCTTCCAAAGCGTGACATGTAGCGATGACGAGCAGACTTTTTGCCTTCCACAACTTGTTTGGCTGCTGTGCTTCTTGGGCAGGGATGCATGAGAAGCGCTCTGGTCCCTGCCAGGCGCTTGTGTTAGCTGCAGGGAGAGCTGAGAAGTGGCAGCTGAGGCTGCCAGCATGGTGGAGCATGAGCAGCCGGCTCCCAGGCCAAATGGCCCAAAGAAATGGTGGCAAGGGGCGGTGCTGAGAACTGCAGAGGAAGGCAAAAAACCGCCGGGGACCAGTGCCAATGTGCCCCGGGGGAAAAAGTTCCTTGCTGAGCCCAGTGCTGGCCATGGGCTGTTCCTTGAGCATGTGAGCCAGACCTGGCTCCTTGTCCCACAGGCTGCTCATGCTTGCCAGGAGCTGCCCAAGCCCTATCCTCCCTTGAGCTGGAGCTATGTCACAGACTTGCCAGAGTGCCCAACTACCTCTGAGCTGCTAGACCTTGTGGGCAAGAATCCTTGCTGTCCCTTTGTAGGACACCAGTGGGTGTTCCAAAGCACTGCAAGCCCTTGCAAGCCCTTGCAAGCCCTCGACGTCCTATCTCTTACGGCTCCTGAGCGTTGCTCTGTAGGAGATGAGGATGGTGAGCTCTGCAGTGCTCCTCAAGAAGGAATTGCCTTGGTCTTGCCACTGCTATCCAGTTGAAAAGGATTTGCATCCATGAGCCGAGCTTGGAAGGTGGCCCTGCCAGCAGCTTGTCTTGCAGCGGAGAACCTCCAGCAGCCTCATGCAAGGTTTTCTTCCCTCAGCCCCTGGCCTGTGATTCCAGCAGCTCCTCAAGTGCTTCCTGTCAGATGTGCTGGGGCTGCCCCCGGGCCAGCTCTGGCAGTGGACACGGGAGGCTGCTCCTCTGGATCCTGCGTGGGGCCTGGTGACCACTGCGTTGCCGGGTGCTGGCATTGTGACATGGGGGTGACACAGCCGCATATGTGCAGCCCTTTGGAGGAAGCCTTTGGGGTGCTGGCTCCAAATCAGTCCCTGTAGCTACAAAATAGGGGAGTAAGCAACCTAATAGAGTCCCTTTTTTGCAAAAAGACAGTGTGGATTTGTTGCCAGTGCAGCCTTACTTCCAGTAGCAATACTGCCTGTAGTATCATGTATGGAGGCCTCAGGGCTCGCTCAGGGCTTGTGACGCAGAACTGCAGGCCTGACAGAGCAGAACTGCTCTCCTCTCCTCTCCTCTCCTCTCCTCTCCTGTCCGCCAGTCCAGTATCTAAGAGACTGTTTGCCTGAAAGGACAGAGGGTTTTCAGTTCCAAAATCAATTTCAAGGACACATAACACAATGAATTGTATTTTATTTTGTTGTTAATTTATTAATTTTCTTGATTTTATGTTAATTCATGTTATGTTTCTTCATGTCAATTTTTTTTCCCTTTGTGACTCTGTTTCAGAACCCAGGCTCACAAGCATTAGCTCAAGCCCAAGTGTAGCCAGGAGTAGGCTGAGGCATTCTTCAGTTTAGCCTGAGAAAAGATCCCTTGCAGGCTGGCAAAGGCAAGTCCCAGAGCTGCAGAGAGCAGCAGCAGGAATAGAGGCCAAGCTGTGCGCGGTTCCTGCAGAGGGAGAACCTTGACAAGGAGTTGTGGGACTGACCATGCACAAAAGAGGAGGAAGAAGAAGAAGAAGAAGAAGAAGAAGAAGAAGAAGAGGAAGAAGAGGAAGAAGAGGTGAGTGGTACCGTGGCATCTCTTCCAAAGCGTGACATGTAGCGATGACGAGCAGACTTTTTGCCTTGCACAACTTGTTTGGCTGCTGTGCTTCTTGGGCAGGGATGCATGAGAAGCGCTCTGGTCCCTGCCAGGCGCTTGTGTTAGCTGCAGGGAGAGCTGAGAAGTGGCAGCTGCGGCTGCCAGCATGGTGGAGCATGAGCAGCCGGCTCCCAGGCCAAATGGCCCAAAGAAATGGTGGCAAGGGGCGGTGCTGAGAACTGCAGAGGAAGGCAAAAAACCGCCGGGGACCAGTGCCAATGTGCCCCGGGGGAAAAAGTTCCTTGCTGAGCCCAGTGCTGGCCATGGGCTGTTCCCTGAGCATGTGAGCCAGACCTGGCTCCTTGTCCCACAGGCTGCTCATGCTTGCCAGGAGCTGCCCAAGCCCTATCCTCCCTTGAGCTGGAGCTATGTCGCGGACTTGCCAGAGTGCCCAAGTGCCTCTGAGCTGATAGACCTTGTGGGCAAGAATCCTTGCTGTCCCTGTGTAGGACACCAGTGGGTGTTCCAAAGCACTGCAAGCCCTTGCAAGCCCTTGCAAGCCCTCGACGTCCTATCTCTTACGGCTCCTGAGCGTTGCTCTGTAGGAGATGAGGATGGTGAGCTGTGCAGTGCTCCTCAAGAAGGAATTGCCTTGGTCTTGCCACTGCTATCCAGTTGAAAAGGATTTGCATCCATGAGCCGAGCTTGGAAGGTGGCCCTGCCAGCAGATTGTCTTGCAGCGGAGAACCTCCAGCAGCCTCATGCAAGGTTTTCTTCCCTCAGCCCCTGGCCTGTGATTCCAGCAGCTCCTCAAGTGCTTCCTGTCAGATGTGCTGGGGCTGCCCCCGGGCCAGCTCTGGCAGTGGACACGGGAGGCTGCTCCTCTGGATCCTGCGTGGGGCCTGGTGACCACTGCGTTGCCGGGTGCTGGCATTGTGACATGGGGGTGACACAGCCGCATATGTGCAGCCCTTTGGAGGAAGCCTTTGGGGTGCTGGCTCCAAATCAGTCCCTGTAGCTACAAAATAGGGGAGTAAGCAACCTAATAGAGTCCCTTTTTTGCAAAAAGACAGTGTGGATTTGTTGCCAGTGCAGCCTTACTTCCAGTAGCAATACTGCCTGTAGTATCATGTATGGAGGCCTCAGGGCTCGCTCAGGGCTTGTCACGCAGAACTGCAGGCCTGACAGAGCAGAACTGCTCTCCTCTCCTCTCCTCTCCTCTCCTCTCCTCTCCTCTTCTCTCCTCTACTGTCCGCCAGTCCAATATCTAAGAGACTGTTTGCCTGAAAGGACAGAGGGTTTTCAGTTCCAAAATCAATTTCAAGGACACATAACACAATGAATCGTATTTTATTTTGTTGTTAATTTATTAATTTTCTTGATTTTATGTTAATTCATGTTATGTTTCTTCATGTCAATTTTTTTTCCCTTTGTGACTCTGTTTCAGAACCCAGGCTCACAAGCATTAGCTCAAGCCCAAGTGTAGCCAGGAGTAGGCTGAGGCATTCTTCAGTTTAGCCTGAGAAAAGATCCCTTGCAGGCTGGCAAAGGCAAGTCCCAGAGCTGCAGAGAGCAGCAGCAGGAATAGAGGCCAAGCTGTGCGCGGTTCCTGCAGAGGGAGAACCTTGACAAGGAGTTGTGGGACTGACCATGCACAAAAGAGGAGGAAGAAGAAGAAGAAGAAGAAGAAGAAGAAGAAGAAGAGGAAGAAGAGGAAGAAGAGGTGAGTGGTACCGTGGCATCTCTTCCAAAGCGTGACATGTAGCGATGACGAGCAGACTTTTTGCCTTGCACAACTTGTTTGGCTGCTGTGCTTCTTGGGCAGGGATGCATGAGAAGCGCTCTGGTCCCTGCCAGGCGCTTGTGTTAGCTGCAGGGAGAGCTGAGAAGTGGCAGCTGCGGCTGCCAGCATGGTGGAGCATGAGCAGCCGGCTCCCAGGCCAAATGGCCCAAAGAAATGGTGGCAAGGGGCGGTGCTGAGAACTGCAGAGGAAGGCAAAAAACCGCCGGGGACCAGTGCCAATGTGCCCCGGGGGAAAAAGTTCCTTGCTGAGCCCAGTGCTGGCCATGGGCTGTTCCCTGAGCATGTGAGCCAGACCTGGCTCCTTGTCCCACAGGCTGCTCATGCTTGCCAGGAGCTGCCCAAGCCCTATCCTCCCTTGAGCTGGAGCTATGTCGCGGACTTGCCAGAGTGCCCAAGTGCCTCTGAGCTGATAGACCTTGTGGGCAAGAATCCTTGCTGTCCCTGTGTAGGACACCAGTGGGTGTTCCAAAGCACTGCAAGCCCTTGCAAGTCCTTGCAAGCCCTCGACGTCCTATCTCTTACGGCTCCTGAGCGTTGCTCTGTAGGAGATGAGGATGGTGAGCTGTGCAGTGCTCCTCAAGAAGGAATTGCCTTGGTCTTGCCACTGCTATCCAGTTGAAAAGGATTTGCATCCATGAGCCGAGCTTGGAAGGTGGCCCTGCCAGCAGATTGTCTTGCAGCGGAGAACCTCCAGCAGCCTCATGCAAGGTTTTCTTCCCTCAGCCCCTGGCCTGTGATTCCAGCAGCTCCTCAAGTGCTTCCTGTCAGATGTGCTGGGGCTGCCCCCGGGCCAGCTCTGGCAGTGGACACGGGAGGCTGCTCCTCTGGATCCTGCGTGGGGCCTGGTGACCACTGCGTTGCCGGGTGCTGGCATTGTGACATGGGGGTGACACAGCCACATATGTGCAGCCCTTTGGAGGAAGCCTTTGGGGTGCTGGCTCCAAATCAGTCCCTGTAGCTACAAAATAGGGGAGGAAGCAAACTAATAGAGTCCCTTTTTTGCAAAAAGACAGTGTGGATTTGTTGCCAGTGCAGCCTTACTTCCAGTAGCAATACTGCCTGTAGTATCATGTATGGAGGCCTCAGGGCTCGCTCAGGGCTTGTCACGCAGAACTGCAGGCCTGACAGAGCAGAACTGCTCTCCTCTCCTCTCCTCTCCTCTCCTCTTCTCTCCTCTCCTGTCCGCCAGTCCAATATCTAAGAGACTGTTTGCCTGAAAGGACAGAGGGTTTTCAGTTCCAAAATCAATTTCAAGGACACATAACACAATGAATCGTATTTTATTTTGTTGTTAATTTATTAATTTTCTTGATTTTATGTTAATTCATGTTATGTTTCTTCATGTCAATTTTTTTTCCCTTTGTGACTCTGTTTCAGAACCCAGGCTCACAAGCATTAGCTCAAGCCCAAGTGTAGCCAGGAGTAGGCTGAGGCATTCTTCAGTTTAGCCTGAGAAAAGATCCCTTGCAGGCTGGCAAAGGCAAGTCCCAGAGCTGCAGAGAGCAGCAGCAGGAATAGAGGCCAAGCTGTGCGCGGTTCCTGCAGAGGGAGAACCTTGACAAGGAGTTGTGGGACTGACCATGCACAAAAGAGGAGGAAGAAGAAGAAGAAGAAGAAGAAGAAGAAGAAGAAGAGGAAGAAGAGGAAGAAGAGGTGAGTGGTACCGTGGCATCTCTTCCAAAGCGTGACATGTAGCGATGACGAGCAGACTTTTTGCCTTGCACAACTTGTTTGGCTGCTGTGCTTCTTGGGCAGGGATGCATGAGAAGCGCTCTGGTCCCTGCCAGGCGCTTGTGTTAGCTGCAGGGAGAGCTGAGAAGTGGCAGCTGCGGCTGCCAGCATGGTGGAGCATGAGCAGCCGGCTCCCAGGCCAAATGGCCCAAAGAAATGGTGGCAAGGGGCGGTGCTGAGAACTGCAGAGGAAGGCAAAAAACCGCCGGGGACCAGTGCCAATGTGCCCCGGGGGAAAAAGTTCCTTGCTGAGCCCAGTGCTGGCCATGGGCTGTTCCCTGAGCATGTGAGCCAGACCTGGCTCCTTGTCCCACAGGCTGCTCATGCTTGCCAGGAGCTGCCCAAGCCCTATCCTCCCTTGAGCTGGAGCTATGTCGCGGACTTGCCAGAGTGCCCAAGTGCCTCTGAGCTGATAGACCTTGTGGGCAAGAATCCTTGCTGTCCCTGTGTAGGACACCAGTGGGTGTTCCAAAGCACTGCAAGCCCTTGCAAGTCCTTGCAAGCCCTCGACGTCCTATCTCTTACGGCTCCTGAGCGTTGCTCTGTAGGAGATGAGGATGGTGAGCTGTGCAGTGCTCCTCAAGAAGGAATTGCCTTGGTCTTGCCACTGCTATCCAGT
The DNA here is from genome assembly GCF_036013445.1 of Caloenas nicobarica. Lineage (NCBI taxonomy): Eukaryota > Metazoa > Chordata > Aves > Columbiformes > Columbidae > Caloenas > Caloenas nicobarica. The sequence goes on along the minus strand of NW_027016966.1, from coordinate 226,863 downwards.
TGAAAAGGATTTGCATCCATGAGCCGAGCTTGGAAGGTGGCCCTGCCAGCAGATTGTCTTGCAGCGGAGAACCTCCAGCAGCCTCATGCAAGGTTTTCTTCCCTCAGCCCCTGGCCTGTGATTCCAGCAGCTCCTCAAGTGCTTCCTGTCAGATGTGCTGGGGCTGCCCCCGGGCCAGCTCTGGCAGTGGACACGGGAGGCTGCTCCTCTGGATCCTGCGTGGGGCCTGGTGACCACTGCGTTGCCGGGTGCTGGCATTGTGACATGGGGGTGACACAGCCGCATATGTGCAGCCCTTTGGAGGAAGCCTTTGGGGTGCTGGCTCCAAATCAGTCCCTGTAGCTACAAAATAGGGGAGGAAGCAACCTAATAGAGTCCCTTTTTTGCAAAAAGACAGTGTGGATTTGTTGCCAGTGCAGCCTTACTTCCAGTAGCAATACTGCCTGTAGTATCATGTATGGAGGCCTCAGGGCTCGCTCAGGGCTTGTCACGCAGAACTGCAGGCCTGACAGAGCAGAACTGCTCTCCTCTCCTCTCCTCTCCTCTCCTCTCCTCTCCTCTCCTCTCCTCTCCTCTCCTCTCCTCTCCTCTCCTCTCCTCTCCTCTCCTCTTCTCTCCTGTCCGCCAGTCCAATATCTAAGAGCTGTTTGCCTGAAAGGACAGAGGGGTTTCAGTTCCAAAATTAATTTCCAGGACACAGAACACAATGAATTGCATTTTATTTTGTTGTTAATTTATTAATTTTCTTGATTTTATGTTAATTCATGTGATGTTTCTTCGTGTCATTTTTTTTCCCTTTGTGACTCTGTTTCAGAAGCCAGGCTCACAAGCATTAGCTCAAGCCCAAGTGTAGCCAGGAGTAGGCTGAGGCATTCTTCAGTTTAGCCTGAGAAAAGATCCCTTGCAGGCTGGCAAAGGCAAGTCCCAGAGCTGCAGAGAGCAGCAGCAGGAATAGAGGCCAAGCTGTCCGCGGTTCCTGCAGAGGGAGAACCTTGACAAGGAGTTGTGGGACTGACCATGCGCAAAAGAGGAGGAAGAAGAGGAAGAAGAAGAAGAAGAAGAGGAAGAAGAGGAAGAAGAGGTGAGTGGTACCGTGGCATCTCTTCCAAAGCGTGACATGTAGCGATGACGAGCAGACTTTTTGCCTTGCACAACTTGTTTGGCTGCTGTGCTTCTTGGGCAGGGATGCATGAGAAGCGCTCTGGTCCCTGCCAGGCGCTTGTGTTACCTGCAGGGAGAGCTGAGAAGTGGCAGCTGCGGCTGCCAGCATGGTGGAGCATGAGCAGCCGGCTCCCAGGCCAAATGGCCCAAAGAAATGGTGGCAAGGGGCGGTGCTGAGAACTGCAGAGGAAGGCAAAACACCGCCGGGGACCAGTGCCAATGTGCCCCGGGGGAAAAAGTTCCTTGCTGAGCCCAGCGCTGGCCATGGGCTGTTCCCTGAGCATGTGAGCCAGACCTGGCTCCTTGTCCCACAGGCTGCTCATGCTTCCCAGGAGCTGCCCAAGCCCTATCCTCCCTTGAGCTGGAGCTATCTGGCGGACTTGCCAGAGTGCCCAAGTGCCTCTGAGCTGATAGACCTTGTGGGCAAGAATCCTTGCTGTCCCTGTGTAGGACACCAGTGGGTGTTCCAAAGCACTGCAAGCCCTTGCAAGCCCTTGCAAGCCCTGGACATCCTATCTCGTACGGCTCCTGAGCGTTGCTGTGTAGGAGATGAGGATGGTGAGCTCTGCAGTGCTCCTCAAGAAGGAATTGCCTTGGTCTTGCCACTGCTATCCAGTTAAAAAGGATTTGCATCCATGAGCCGACCTTGGAAGGTGGCCCTGCCAGCAGATTGTCTTGCAGCGGAGAACCTCCAGCAGCCTCATGCAAGGTTTTCTTCCCTCAGCCCCTGGCCTGTGATTCCAGCAGCTCCTCAAGTGCTTCCTGTCAGATGTGCTGGGGCTGCCCCCGGGCCAGCTCTGGCAGTGGACACGGGAGGCTGCTCCTCTGGATCCTGCGTGGGGCCTGGTGACCACTGCGTTGCCGGGTGCTGGCATTGTGACATGGGGGTGACACAGCCGCATATGTGCAGCCCTTTGGAGGAAGCCTTTGGGGTGCTGGCTCCAAATCAGTCCCTGTAGCTACAAAGTAGGAGAGTAAGCAACCTAATAGAGTCCCTTTTTTGCAAAAAGACAGTGTGGATTTGTTGCCAGTGCAGCCTTACTTCCAGTAGCAATACTGCCTGTAGTATCATGTATGGAGGCCTCAGGGCTCGCTCAGGGCTTGTCACGCAGAACTGCAGGCCTGACAGAGCAGAACTGCTCTCCTCTCCTCTCCTCTCCTCTCCTCTCCTCTTCTCTCCTCTCCTGTCCGCCAGTCCAATATCTAAGAGACTGTTTGCCTGAAAGGACAGAGGGTTTTCAGTTCCAAAATCAATTTCAAGGACACATAACACAATGAATTTTATTTTATTTTGTTGTTAATTTATTAATTTTCTTGGTTTAAATGTTAATTCATGTTATGTTTCTTCGTGTCATTTTTTTTCCCTTTGTGACTCTGTTTCAGAAGCCAGGCTCACAAGCATTAGCTCAAGCCCAAGTGTAGCCAGGAGTAGGCTGAGGCATTCTTCAGTTTAGCCTGAGAAAAGATCCCTTGCAGGCTGGCAAAGGCAAGTCCCAGAGCTGCAGAGAGCAGCAGCAGGAATAGAGGCCAAGCTGTCCGCGGTTCCTGCAGAGGGAGAACCTTGACAAGGAGTTGTGGGACTGACCATGCACAAAAGAGGAGGAAGAAGAAGAAGAAGAAGAAGAAGAAGAGGAAGAAGAGGAAGAAGAGGTGAGTGGTACCGTGGCATCTCTTCCAAAGCGTGACATGTAGTGATGACGAGCAGACTTTTTGCCTTCCACAACTTGTTTGGCTGCTGTGCTTCTTGGGCAGGGATGCATGAGAAGCGCTCTGGTCCCTGCCAGGCGCTTGTGTTAGCTGCAGGGAGAGCTGAGAAGTGGCAGCTGCGGCTGCCAGCATGGTGGAGCATGAGCAGCCGGCTCCCAGGCCAAATGGTCCAAAGAAATGGTGGCAAGGGGCGGTGCTGAGAGCTGCAGAGGAAGGCAAAAATCCACCGGGGACCAGTGCCAATGTGCCCCGGGGGAAAAAGTTCCTTGCTGAGCCCAGTGCTGGCCATGGGCTGTTCCCTGAGCATGTGAGCCAGACCTGGCTCCTTGTCCCACAGGCTGCTCATGCTTGCCAGGAGCTGCCCAAGCCCTATCCTCCCTTGAGCTGGAGCTATGTCGCGGACTTGCCAGAGTGCCCAAGTGCCTCTGAGCCGATAGACCTTGTGGGCAAGAATTCTTGCTGTCCCTGTGTAGGACACCAGTGGGTGTTCCAAAGTACTGCAAGCCCTTGCAAGCCCTTGCAAGCCCTCGACATCCTATCTCGTACGGCTCCTGAGCGTTGCTCTGTAGGAGATGAGGATGGTGAGCTCTGCAGTGCTCCTCAAGAAGGAATTGCTTGGTCTTGCCACTGCTATCCAGTTGAAAAGGATTTGCATCCATGAGCCGAGCTTGGAAGGTGGCCCTGCCAGCAGCATGTCTTGCAGCAGAGAACCTCCAGCAGCCTCATGCAAGGTTTTCTTCCCTCAGCCCCTGGCCTGTGATTCCAGCAGCTCCTCAAGTGCTTCCTGTGAGATGTGCTGGGGCTGCCTCCGGGCCAGCTCTGGCAGTGGACACGGGAGGCTGCTCCTCTGGATCCTGCGTGGGGCCTGGTGACCACTGCGTTGCCGGGTGCTGACATTGTGACATGGGGGTGACACAGCCGCATATGTGCAGCCCTTTGGAGGAAGCCTTTGGGGTGCTGGCTCCAAATCAGTCCCTGTAGCTACAAAATAGGGGAGTAAGCAACCTAATAGAGTCCCTTTTTTGCAAAAAGACAGTGTGGATTTGTTGCCAGTGCAGCCTTCCTTCCAGTAGCAATACTGCCTGTAGTATCATGTATGGAGGCCTCAGGGCTCGCTCAGGGCTTGTCACGCAGAACTGCAGGCCTGACAGAGCAGAACTGCTCTCCTCTCCTCTCCTCTCCTCCCCTCTCCTCTCCTCTCCTCTCCTCTCCTCTCCTCTCCTCTCCTCTCCTCTCCTCTCCTCTTCTCTCCTGTCCGCCAGTCCAATATCTAAGAGCTGTTTGCCTGAAAGGACAGAGGGGTTTCAGTTCCAAAATTAATTTCCAGGACACAGAACACAATGAATTGCTTTTTATTTTGTTGTTAATTTATTAATTTTCTTGATTTTGTGTTAATTCATGTGATGTTTCTTCGTGTCATTTTATTTCCCTTTGTGACTCTGTTTCAGAAGCCAGGCTCACAAGCATTAGCTCAAGCCCAAGTGTAGCCAGGAGTAGGCTGAGGCATTCTTCAGTTTAGCCTGAGAAAAGATCCCTTGCAGGCTGGCAAAGGCAAGTCCCAGAGCTGCAGAGAGCAGCAGCAGGAATAGAGGCCAAGCTGTCCGCGGTTCCTGCAGAGGGAGAACCTTGACAAGGAGTTGTGGGACTGACCATGCACAAAAGAGGAGGAAGAAGAGGAAGAAGAAGAAGAAGAAGAGGAAGAAGAGGAAGAAGAGGTGAGTGGTACCGTGGCATCTCTTCCAAAGCGTGACATGTAGCGATGACGAGCAGACTTTTTGCCTTCCACAACTTGTTTGGCTGCTGTGCTTCTTGGGCAGGGATGCATGAGAAGCGCTCTGGTCCCTGCCAGGTGCTTGTGTTAGCTGCAGGGAGAGCTGAGAAGTGGCAGCTGCGGCTGCCAGCATGGTGGAGCATGAGCAGCCGGCTCCCAGGCCAAATGGCCCAAAGAAATGGTGGCAAGGGGCGGTGCTGAGAGCTGCAGAGGAAGGCAAAAATCCACCGGGGACCAGTGCCAATGTGCCCCGGGGGAAAAAGTTCCTTGCTGAGCCCAGTGCTGGCCATGGGCTGTCCCTGAGCATGTGAGCCAGACCTGGCTCCTTGTCCCACAGGCTGCTCATGCTTGCCAGGAGCTGCCCAAGCCCTATCCTCCCTTGAGCTGGAGCTATGTCGCGGACTTGCCAGAGTGCCCAAGTGCCTCTGAGCCGATAGACCTTGTGGGCAAGAATTCTTGCTGTCCCTGTGTAGGACACCAGTGGGTGTTCCAAAGTACTGCAAGCCCTTGCAAGCCCTTGCAAGCCCTCGACATCCTATCTCGTACGGCTCCTGAGCGTTGCTGTGTAGGAGATGAGGATGGTGAGCTCTGCAGTGCTCCTCAAGAAGGAGTTGCTTGGTCTTGCCACTGCTATCCAGTTGAAAAGGATTTGCATCCATGAGCCGAGCTTGGAAGGTGGCCCTGCCAGCAGCATGTCTTGCAGCAGAGAACCTCCAGCAGCCTCATGCAAGGTTTTCTTCCCTCAGCCCCTGGCCTGTGATTCCAGCAGCTCCTCAAGTGCTTCCTGTCAGATGTGCTGGGGCTGCCCCCGGGCCAGCTGTGGCAGTGGACACGGGAGGCTGCTCCTCTGGATCCTGCGTGGGGCCTGGTGACCACTGCGTTGCCGGGTGCTGGCATTGTGACATGGGGCTGACACAGCCGCATATGTGCAGCCCTTTGGAGGAAGCCTTTGGGGTGCTGGCTCCAAATCAGTCCCTGTAGCTACAAAATAGGGGAGTAAGCAACCTAATAGAGTCCCTTTTTTGCAAAAAGACAGTGTGGATTTGTTGCCAGTGCAGCCTTCCTTCCAGTAGCAATACTGCCTGTAGTATCATGTATGGAGGCCTCAGGGCTCGCTCAGGGCTTGTCACGCAGAACTGCAGGCCTGACAGAGCAGAACTGCTCTCCTCTCCTCTCCTCTCCTCCCCTCCCCTCTCCTCTCCTCTCCTCTCCTCTCCTCTCCTCTCCTCTCCTCTCCTCTCCTCTCCTCTCCTCTCCTCTTCTCTCCTGTCCGCCAGTCCAATATCTAAGAGCTGTTTGCCTGAAAGGACAGAGGGGTTTCAGTTCCAAAATTAATTTCCAGGACACAGAACACAATGAATTGCATTTTATTTTGTTGTTAATTTATTAATTTTCTTGATTTTATGTTAATTCATGTGATGTTTCTTCGTGTCATTTTTTTTCCCTTTGTGACTCTGTTTCAGAAGCCAGGCTCACAAGCATTAGCTCAAGCCCAAGTGTAGCCAGGAGTAGGCTGAGGCATTCTTCAGTTTAGCCTGAGAAAAGATCCCTTGCAGGCTGGCAAAGGCAAGTCCCAGAGCTGCAGAGAGCAGCAGCAGGAATAGAGGCCAAGCTGTCCGCGGTTCCTGCAGAGGGTGAACCTTGACAAGGAGTTGTGGGACTGACCATGCACAAAAGAGGAGGAAGAAGAAGAAGAAGAAGAGGAAGAAGAGGAAGAAGAGGTGAGTGGTACCGTGGCATCTCTTCCAAAGCGTGACATGTAGCGATGACGAGCAGACATTTGCCTTGCACAACTTGTTTGGCTGCTGTGCTTCTTGGGCAGGGATGCATGAGAAGCGCTCTGGTCCCTGCCAGGCGCTTGTGTTAGCTGCAGGGAGAGCTGAGAAGTGGCAGCTGCGGCTGCCAGCATGGTGGAGCATGAGCAGCCGGCTCCCAGGCCAAATGGCCCAAACAAATGGTGGCAAGGGGCGGTGCTGAGAAGTGCAGAGGAAGGCAAAAAACCGCCGGGGACCAGTGCCAATGTGCCCCGGGGGAAAAAGTTCCTTGCTGAGCCCAGTGCTGGCCATGGGCTGTTCCCTGAGCATGTGAGCCAGACCTGGCTCCTTGTCCCACAGGCTGCTCATGCTTCCCAGGAGCTGCCCAAGCCCTATCCTCCCTTGAGCTGGAGCTATGTCGCGGACTTGCCAGAGTGCCCAAGTGCCTCTGAGCCGATAGACCTTGTGGGCAAGAATCCTTGCTGTCCCTGTGTAGGACACCAGTGGGTGTTCCAAAGTACTGCAAGCCCTTGCAAGCCCTTGCAAGCCCTCGACATCCTATCTCTTACGGCTCCTGAGCGTTGCTGTGTAGGAGATGAGGATGGTGAGCTCTGCAGTGCTCCTCAAGAAGGAATTGCTTGGTCTTGCCACTGCTATCCAGTTGAAAAGGATTTGCATCCATGAGCCGAGCTTGGAAGGTGGCCCTGCCAGCAGATTGTCTTGCAGCGGAGAACCTCCAGCAGCCTCATGCAAGGTTTTCTTCCCTCAGCCCCTGGCCTGTGATTCCAGCAGCTCCTCAAGTGCTTCCTGTGAGATGTGCTGGGGCTGCCCCCGGGCCAGCTCTGGCAGTGGACACGGGAGGCTGCTCCTCTGGATCGTGCGTGGGGCCTGGTGACCACTGCGTTGCCGGGTGCTGGCATTGTGACATGGGGGTGACACAGCCGCATATGTGCAGCCCTTTGGAGGAAGCCTTTGGGGTGCTGGCTCCAAATCAGTCCCTGTAGTTACAAAATAGGGGAGTAAGCAACCTAATAGAGTCCCTTTTTTGCAAAAAGACAGTGTGGATTTGTTGCCAGTGCAGCCTTCCTTCCAGTAGCAATACTGCCTGTAGTATCATGTATGGAGGCCTCAGGGCTCGCTCAGGGCTTGTCACGCAGAACTGCAGGCCTGACAGAGCAGAACTGCTCTCCTCTCCTCTCCTCTCCTCCCCTCTCCTCTCCTCTCCTCTCCTCTCCTCTCCTCTCCTCTCCTCTCCTCTCCTCTCCTCTCCTCTTCTCTCCTGTCCGCCAGTCCAATATCTAAGAGCTGTTTGCCTGAAAGGACAGAGGGGTTTCAGTTCCAAAATTAATTTCCAGGACACAGAACACAATGAATTGCATTTTATTTTGTTGTTAATTTATTAATTTTCTTGATTTTATGTTAATTCATGTTATGTTTCTTCGTGTCATTTTTTTTCCCTTTGTGACTCTGTTTCAGAAGCCAGGCTCACAAGCATTAGCTCAAGCCCAAGTGTAGCCAGGAGTAGGCTGAGGCATTCTTCAGTTTAGCCTGAGAAAAGATCCCTTGCAGGCTGGCAAAGGCAAGTCCCAGAGCTGCAGAGAGCAGCAGCAGGAATAGAGGCCAAGCTGTGCGCGGTTCCTGCAGAGGGAGAACCTTGACAAGGAGTTGTGGGACTGACCATGCACAAAAGAGGAGGAAGAAGAGGAAGAAGAAGAAGAAGAAGAGGAAGAAGAGGAAGAAGAGGTGAGTGGTACCGTGGCATCTCTTCCAAAGCGTGACATGTAGCGATGACGAGCAGACTTTTTGCCTTGCACAACTTGTTTGGCTGCTGTGCTTCTTGGGCAGGGATGCATGAGAAGCGCTCTGGTCCCTGCCAGGCGCTTGTGTTACCTGCAGGGAGAGCTGAGAAGTGGCAGCTGCGGCTGCCAGCATGGTGGAGCATGAGCAGCCGGCTCCCAGGCCAAATGGCCCAAAGAAATGGTGGCAAGGGGCGGTGCTGAGAACTGCAGAGGAAGGCAAAACACTGCCGGGGACCAGTGCCAATGTGCCCCGGGGGAAAAAGTTCCTTGCTGAGCCCAGTGCTGGCCATGGGCTGTTCCTTGAGCATGTGAGCCAGACCTGGCTCCTTGTCCCACAGGCTGCTCATGCTTCCCAGGAGCTGCCCAAGCCCTATCCTCCCTTGAGCTGGAGCTATCTGGCGGACTTGCCAGAGTGCCCAAGTGCCTCTGAGCTGATAGACCTTGTGGGCAAGAATCCTTGCTGTCCGTGTGTAGGACACCAGTGGGTGTTCCAAAGCACTGCAAGCCCTTGCAAGCCCTTGCAAGCCCTCGACATCCTATCTCTTACGGCTCCTGAGCGTTGCTCTGTAGGAGATGAGGATGGTGAGCTGTGCAGTGCTCCTCAAGAAGGAATTGCCTTGGTCTTGCCACTGCTATCCAGTTGAAAAGGATTTGCATCCATGAGCCGAGCTTGGAAGGTGGCCCTGCCAGCAGATTGTCTTGCAGCGGAGAACCTCCAGCAGCCTCATGCAAGGTTTTCTTCCCTCAGCCCCTGGCCTGTGATTCCAGCAGCTCCTCAAGTGCTTCCTGTCAGATGTGCTGGGGCTGCCCCCGGGCCAGCTCTGGCAGTGGACACGGGAGGCTGCTCCTCTGGATCCTGCGTGGGGCCTGGTGACCACTGCGTTGCCGGGTGCTGGCATTGTGACATGGGGGTGACACAGCCGCATATGTGCAGCCCTTTGGAGGAAGCCTTTGGGGTGCTGGCTCCAAATCAGTCCCTGTAGCTACAAAATAGGAGAGTAAGCAACCTAATAGAGTCCCTTTTTTGCAAAAAGACAGTGTGGATTTGTTGCCAGTGCAGCCTTACTTCCAGTAGCAATACTGCCTGTAGTCTCATGTATGGAGGCCTCAGGGCTCGCTCAGGGCTTGTCACGCAGAACTGCAGGCCTGACAGAGCAGAACTGCTCTCCTCTCCTCTCCTCTCCTCTCCTCCCCTCTCCTCTCCTCTCCTCTCCTCTCCTCTCCTCTCCTCTCCTCTCCTCTCCTCTCCTCTTCTCTCCTGTCCGCCAGTCCAATATCTAAGAGCTGTTTGCCTGAAAGGACAGAGGGGTTTCAGTTCCAAAATTAATTTCAAGGACACAGAACACAATGAATTGTATTTTATTTTGTTGTTAATTTATTAATTTTCTTGATTTTATGTTAATTCATGTGATGTTTCTTCGTGTCATTTTTTTTCCCTTTGTGACTCTGTTTCAGAAGCCAGGCTCACAAGCATTAGCTCAAGCCCAAGTGTAGCCAGGAGTAGGCTGAGGCATTCTTCAGTTTAGCCTGAGAAAAGATCCCTTGCAGGCTGGCAAAGGCAAGTCCCAGAGCTGCAGAGAGCAGCAGCAGGAATAGAGGCCAAGCTGTGCGCGGTTCCTGCAGAGGGAGAACCTTGACAAGGAGTTGTGGGACTGACCATGCACAAAAGAGGAGGAAGAAGAAGAAGAAGAAGAGGAAGAAGAGGAAGAAGAGGTGAGTGGTACCGTGGCATCTCTTCCAAAGCGTGACATGTAGCGATGACGAGCAGACATTTGCCTTGCACAACTTGTTTGGCTGCTGTGCTTCTTGGGCAGGGATGCATGAGAAGCGCTCTGGTCCCTGCCAGGCGCTTGTGTTAGCTGCAGGGAGAGCTGAGAAGTGGCAGCTGCGGCTGCCAGCATGGTGGAGCATGAGCAGCCGGCTCCCAGGCCAAATGGCCCAAAGAAATGGTGGCAAGGGGCGGTGCTGAGAACTGCAGAGGAAGGCAAAAAACCGCCGGGGACCAGTGCCAATGTGCCCCGGGGGAAAAAGTTCCTTGCTGAGCCCAGTGCTGGCCATGGGCTGTTCCTTGAGCATGTGAGCCAGACCTGGCTCCTTGTCCCACAGGCTGCTCATGCTTGCCAGGAGCTGCCCAAGCCCTATCCTCCCTTGAGCTGGAGCTATCTGGCGGACTTGCCAGAGTGCCCAACTGCCTCTGAGCTGATAGACCTTGTGGGCAAGAATCCTTGCTGTCCCTGTGTAGGACACCAGTGGGTGTTCCAAAGCACTGCAAGCCCTTGCAAGCCCTTGCAAGCCCTCGACGTCCTATCTCTTACGGCTCCTGAGCGTTGCTCTGTAGGAGATGAGGATGGTGAGCTGTGCAGTGCTCCTCAAGAAGGAATTGCCTTGGTCTCGCCACTGCTATCCAGTTGAAAAGGATTTGCATCCATGAGCCGAGCTTGGAAGGTGGCCCTGCCAGCAGATTGTCTTGCAGCGGAGAACCTCCAGCAGCCTCATGCAAGGTTTTCTTCCCTCAGCCCCTGGCCTGTGATTCCAGCAGCTCCTCAAGTGCTTCCTGTGAGATGTGCTGGGGCTGCCCCCGGGCCAGCTCTGGCAGTGGACACGGGAGGCTGCTCCTCTGGATCCTGCGTGGGGCCTGGTGACCACTGCGTTGCCGGGTGCTGGCATTGTGACATGGGGGTGACACAGCCGCATATGTGCAGCCCTTTGGAGGAAGCCTTTGGGGTGCTGGCTCCAAATCAGTCCCTGTAGCTACAAAATAGGGGAGTAAGCAACCTAATAGAGTCCCTTTTTTGCAAAAAGACAGTGTGGATTTGTTGCCAGTACAGCCTTACTTCCAGTAGCAATACTGCCTGTAGTATCATATATGGAGGCCTCAGGGCTCGCTCAGGGCTTGTCACGCAGAACTGCAGGCCTGACAGAGCAGAACTGCTCTCCTCTCCTCTCCTCTCCTCCCCTCTCCTCTCCTCTCCTCTCCTCTCCTCTCCTCTCCTCTTCTCTCCTGTCCGCCAGTCCAATATCTAAGAGCTGTTTGCCTGAAAGGACAGAGGGTTTTCAGTTCCAAAATCAATTTCAAGGACACATAACACAATTAATTTTATTTTATTTTGTTGTTAATTTATTAATTTTCTTGATTTTATGTTAATTCATGTGATGTTTCTTCGTGTCATTATTTTTCCCTTTGTGACTCTGTTTCAGAACCCAGGCTCACAAGCATTAGCTCAAGCCCAAGTGTAGCCAGGAGTAGGCTGAGGCATTCTTCAGTTTAGCCTGAGAAAAGATCCCTTGCAGGCTGGCAAAGGCAAGCCCCAGAGCTGCAGAGAGCAGCAGCAGGAATAGAGGCCAAGCTGTCCGCGGTTCCTGCAGAGGGAGAACCTTGACAAGGAGTTGTGGGACTGACCATGCACAAAAGAGGAGGAAGAAGAGGAAGAAGAAGAAGAAGAAGAGGAAGAAGAGGAAGAAGAGGTGAGTGGTACCGTGGCATCTCTTCCAAAGCGTGACATGTAGCGATGACGAGCAGACTTTTTGCCTTGCACAACTTGTTTGGCTGCTGTGCTTCTTGGGCAGGGATGCATGAGAAGCGCTCTGGTCCCTGCCAGGCGCTTGTGTTAGCTGCAGGGAGAGCTGAGAAGTGGCAGCTGCGGCTGCCAGCATGGTGGAGCATGAGCAGCCGGCTCCCAGGCCAAATGGCCCAAAGAAATGGTGGCAAGGGGCGGTGCTGAGAACTGCAGAGGAAGGCAAAAAACCGCCGGGGACCAGTGCCAATGTGCCCCGGGGGAAAAAGTTCCTTGCTGAGCCCAGTGCTGGCCATGGGCTGTTCCTTGAGCATGTGAGCCAGACCTGGCTCCTTGTCCCACAGGCTGCTCATGCTTGCCAGGAGCTGCCCAAGCCCTATCCTCCCTTGAGCTGGAGCTATGTCGCGGACTTGCCAGAGTGCCCAAGTGCCTCTGAGCTGATAGACCTTGTGGGCAAGAATCCTTGCTGTCCCTGTGTAGGACACCAGTGGGTGTTCCAAAGCACTGCAAGCCCTTGCAAGCCCTTGCAAGCCCTCGACGTCCTATCTCTTAAGGCTCCTGAGCGTTGCTCTGTAGGAGATTAGGATGGTGAGCTCTGCAGTGCTCCTCAGAAGGAATTGCCTTGGTCTTGCCACTGCTATCCAGTTGAAAAGGATTTGCATCCATGAGCCGAGCTTGGAAGGTGGCCCTGCCAGCACATTGTCTTGCAGCGGAGAACCTCCAGCAGCCTCATGCAAGGTTTTCTTCCCTCAGCCCCTGGCCTGTGACTCCAGCAGCTCCTCAAGTGCTTCCTGTCAGATGTGCTGGGGCTGCCCCCGGGCCAGCTCTGGCAGTGGACACGGGAGGCTGCTCCTCTGGATCCTGCGTGGGGCCTGGTGACCACTGCGTTGCCGGGTGCTGGCATTGTGACATGGGGGTGACACAGCCGCATATGTGCAGCCCTTTGGAGGAAGCCTTTGGGGTGCTGGCTCCAAATCAGTCCCTGTAGCTACAAAGTAGGAGAGTAAGCAACCTAATAGAGTCCCTTTTTTGCAAAAAGACAGTGTGGATTTGTTGCCAGTGCAGCCTTACTTCCAGTAGCAATACTGCCTGTAGTCTCATGTATGGAGGCCTCAGGGCTCGCTCAGGGCTTGTCACGCAGAACTGCAGGCCTGACAGAGCAGAACTGCTCTCCTCTCCTCTCCTCTCCTCTCCTCTCCTCTCCTCTTCTCTCCTCTCCTGTCCGCCAGTCCAATATCTAAGAGACTGTTTGCCTGAAAGGACAGAGGGTTTTCAGTTCCAAAATCAATTTCAAGGACACAGAACACAATGAATTTTATTTTATTTTGTTGTTAATTTATTAATTTTCTTGATTTAATGGTAATTCATGTTATGTTTCTTCGTGTCATTTTTTTTCCCTTTGTGACTCTGTTTCAGAACCCAGGCTCACAAGCATTAGCTCAAGCCCAAGTGTAGCCAGGAGTAGGCTGAGGCATTCTTCAGTTTAGCCTGAGAAAAGATCCCTTGCAGGCTGGCAAAGGCAAGTCCCAGAGCTGCAGAGAGCAGCAGCAGGAATAGAGGCCAAGCTGTGCGCGGTTCCTGCAGAGGGAGAACCTTGACAAGGACTTGTGGGACTGACCATGCACAAAAGAGGAGGAAGAAGAAGAAGAAGAAGAAGAAGAAGAAGAAGAAGAGGAAGAAGAGGAAGAAGAGGAAGAAGAGGTGAGTGGTACCGTGGCATCTCTTCTAAAGCGTGACATGTAGCAATGACGAGCAGACTTTTTGCCTTCCACAACTTGTTTGGCTGCTGTGCTTCATGGGCAGGGATGCATGAGAAGCGCTCTGGTCCCTGCCAGGCGCTTGTGTTAGCTGCAGGGAGAGCTGAGAAGTGGCAGCTGCGGCTGCCAGCATGGTGGAGCATGAGCAGCCAGCTCCCAGGCCAAATGGCCCAAAGCAATGTTGGCAAGGGGCCGTGCTGAGAACCGCAGAGGAAGGCAAAAAAACGCCGGGGACCAGTGCCAATGTGCCCCAGGGGAAAAAGTTCCTTGCTGAGCCCAGTGCTGGCCATGGGCTGTTCCCTGAGCATGTGAGCCAGACCTGGCTCCTTGTCCCACAGGCTGCTCATGCTTGCCAGGAGCTGCCCAAGCCCTATCCTCCCTTGAGCTGGAGCTATGTCGCGGACTTGCCAGAGTGCCCAAGTGCCTCTGAGCTGATAGACCTTGTGGGCAAGAATCCTTGCTGTCCCTGTGTAGGACACCAGTGGGTGTTCCAAAGCACTGCAAGCCCTTGCAAGCCCTTGCAAGCCCTCGACATCCTATCTCTTACGGCTCCTGAGCGTTGCTCTGTAGGAGATGAGGATGGTGAGCTGTGCAGTGCTCCTCAAGAAGGAATTGCCTTGGTCTTGCCACTGCTATCCAGTTGAAAAGGATTTGCATCCATGAGCCGAGCTTGGAAGGTGGCCCTGCCAGCAGATTGTCTTGCAGCGGAGAACCTCCAGCAGCCTCATGCAAGGTTTTCTTCCCTCAGCCCCTGGCCTGTGATTCCAGCAGCTCCTCAAGTGCTTCCTGTGAGATGTGCTGGGGCTGCCCCCGGGCCAGCTCTGGCAGTGGACACGGGAGGCTGCTCCTCTGGATCCTGCGTGGGGCCTGGTGACCACTGCGTTGCCGGGTGCTGGCATTGTGACATGGGGGTGACACAGCCGCATATGTGCAGCCCTTTGGAGGAAGCCTTTGGGGTGCTGGCTCCAAATCAGTCCCTGTAGCTACAAAATAGGGGAGTAAGCAACCTAATAGAGTCCCTTTTTTGCAAAAAGACAGTGTGGATTTGTTGCCAGTGCAGCCTTACTTCCAGTAGCAATACTGCCTGTAGTATCATGTATGGAGGCCTCAGGGCTCGCACAGGGCTTGTCACGCAGAACTGCAGGCCTGACAGAGCAGAACTGCTCTCCTCTCCTCTCCTCTCCTCTCCTCTCCTCTCCTCTCCTCTCCTCTCCTCTCCTCTCCTCTCCTCTCCTCTTCTCTTCTCTCCTGTCCGCCAGTCCAATATCTAAGAGACTGTTTGCCTGAAAGGACAGAGGGTTTTCAGTTCCAAAATCAATGTCAAGGACACAGAACACAATGAATTTTATTTTATTTTGCTGTTAATTTATTAATTTTCTTGATTTTATGTTAATTCATGTTATGTTATTTCATGTCATTTTTTTTCCCTTTGTGACTCTGTTTCAGAACCCAGGCTCACAAGCATTAGCTCAAGCCCAAGTGTATCCAGGAGTAGGCTGAGGCATTCTTCAGTTTAGCATGAGAAAAGATCCCTTGCAGGCTGGCAAAGGCAAGTCCCAGAGCTGCAGAGAGCAGCAGCAGGAATAGAAGCCAAGCTGTCCGCGGTTCCTGCAGGGGGAGAACCTTGACAAGGACTTGTGGGACTGACCATGCACAAAAGAGGAGGAAGAAGAAGAAGAAGAAGAAGAAGAAGAAGAAGAAGAGGAAGAAGAGGAAGAAGAGTTGAGTGGTACCGTGGCATCTCTTCCAAAGCGTGACATGTAGCGATGACGAGCAGACTTTTTGCCTTCCACAACTTGTTTGGCTGCTGTGCTTCTTGGGCAGGGATGCATGAGAAGCGCTCTGGTCCCTGCCAGGCGCTTGTGTTAGCTGCAGGGAGAGCTGAGAAGTGGCAGCTGCGGCTGCCAGCATGGTGGAGCATGAGCAGCCGGCTCCCAGGCCAAATGGTCCAAAGAAATGGTGGCAAGGGGCGGTGCTGAGAACTGCAGAGGAAGGCAAAAAACCGCCGGGGACCAGTGCCAATGTGCCCCGGGGGAAAAAGTTCCTTGCTGAGCCCAGTGCTGGCCATGGGCTGTTCCCTGAGCATGTGAGCCAGACCTGGCTCCTTGTCCCACAGGCTGCTCATGCTTGCCAGGAGCTGCCCAAGCCCTATCCTCCCTTGAGCTGGAGCTATGTCGCGGACTTGCCAGAGTGCCCAAGTGCCTCTGAGCCGATAGACCTTGTGGGCAAGAATTCTTGCTGTCCCTGTGTAGGACACCAGGGGGTGTTCCAAAGTACTGCAAGCCCTTGCAAGCCCTTGCAAGCCCTCGACATCCTATCTCGTACGGCTCCTGAGCGTTGCTCTGTAGGAGATGAGGATGGTGAGCTCTGCAGTGCTCCTCAAGAAGGAATTGCTTGGTCTTGCCACTGCTATCCAGTTGAAAAGGATTTGCATCCATGAGCCGAGCTTGGAAGGTGGCCCTGCCAGCAGATTGTCTTGCAGCGGAGAACCTCCAGCAGCCTCATGCAAGGTTTTCTTCCCTCAGCCCCTGGCCTGTGATTCCAGCAGCTCCTCAAGTGCTTCCTGTCAGATGTGCTGGGGCTGCCCCCGGGCCAGCTCTGGCAGTGGACACGGGAGGCTGCTCCTCTGGATCCTGTGTGGGGCCTGGTGACCACTGCGTTGCCGGGTGCTGGCATTGTGACATGGGGCTGACACAGCCGCATATGTGCAGCCCTTTGGAGGAAGCCTTTGGGGTGCTGGCTCCAAATCAGTCCCTGTAGCTACAAAATAGGGGAGTAAGCAACCTAATAGAGTCCCTTTTTTGCAAAAAGACAGTGTGGATTTGTTGCCAGTGCAGCCTTACTTCCAGTAGCAATACTGTCTTTAGTATCATGTATGGAGGCCTCAGGGCTCGCTCAGGGCTTGTCACGCAGAACTGCAGGCCTGACAGAGCAGAACTGCTCTCCTCTCCTCTCCTCTCCTCTCCTCCCCTCTCCTCTCCTCTCCTCTCCTCTCCTCTCCTCTCCTCTCCTCTCCTCTCCTCTCCTCTTCTCTCCTGTCCGCCAGTCCAATATCTAAGAGCTGTTTGCCTGAAAGGACAGAGGGGTTTCAGTTTCAAAATTAATTTCCAGGACACAGAACACAATGAATTTTATTTTATTTTGTTGTTAATTTATTAATTTTCTTGATTTTATGTTAATTCATGTTATGTTTCTTCGTGTCATTTTTTTTCCCTTTGTGACTCTGTTTCAGAACCCAGGCTCACAAGCATTAGCTCAAGCCCAAGTGTAGCCAGGAGTAGGCTGAGGCATTCTTCAGTTTAGCATGAGAAAAGATCCCTTGCAGGCTGGCAAAGGCAAGTCCCAGAGCTGCAGAGAGCAGCAGCAGGAATAGAGGCCAAGCTGTCCGCGGTTCCTGCAGAGGGAGAACCTTGACAAGGAGTTGTGGGACTGACCATGCACAAAAGAGGAGGAAGAAGAGGAAGAAGAAGAGGAAGAAGAGGAAGAAGAGGAAGAAGAGGTGAGTGGTACCGTGGCATCTCTTCCAAAGCGTGACATGTAGCGATGACGAGCAGACTTTTTGCCTTGCACAACTTGTTTGTCTGCTGTGCTTCTTGGGCAGGGATGCATGAGAAGCGCTCTGGTCCCTGCCAGGCGCTTGTGTTAGCTGCAGGGAGAGCTGACAAGTGGCAGCTGCGGCTGCCAGCATGGTGGAGCATGAGCAGCCGGCTCCCAGGCCAAATGGCCCAAAGAAATGGTGGCAAGGGGCGGTGCTGAGAACTGCAGAGGAAGGCAAAAAGCCGCCGGGGACCAGTGCCAATGTGCCCCGGGGGAAAAAGTTCCTTGCTGAGCCCAGTGCTGGCCATGGGCTGTTCCTTGAGCATGTGAGCCAGACCTGGCTCCTTGTCCCACAGGCTGCTCATGCTTGCCAGGAGCTGCCCAAGCCCTATCCTCCCTTGAGCTGGAGCTATGTCACGGACTTGCCAGAGTGCCCAACTGCCTCTGAGCTGCTAGACCTTGTGGGCAAGAATCCTTGCTGTCCCTTTGTAGGACACCAGTGGGTGTTCCAAAGCACTGCAAGCCCTTGCAAGCCCTTGCAAGCCCTCGACGTCCTATCTCTTACGGCTCCTGAGCGTTGCTCTGTAGGAGATGAGGATGGTGAGCTCTGCAGTGCTCCTCAAGAAGGAATTGCCTTGGTCTTGCCACTGCTATCCAGTTGAAAAGGATTTGCATCCATGAGCCGAGCTTGGAAGGTGGCCCTGCCAGCAGCTTGTCTTGCAGCGGAGAACCTCCAGCAGCCTCATGCAAGGTTTTCTTCCCTCAGCCCCTGGCCTGTGATTCCAGCAGCTCCTCAAGTGCTTCCTGTCAGATGTGCTGGGGCTGCCCCCGGGCCAGCTCTGGCAGTGGACACGGGAGGCTGCTCCTCTGGATCCTGCGTGGGGCCTGGTGACCACTGCATTGCCGGGTGCTGGCATTGTGACATGGGGGTGACACAGCCGCATATGTGCAGCCCTTTGGAGGAAGCCTTTGGGGTGCTGGCTCCAAATCAGTCCCTGTACCTACAAAATAGGGGAGTAAGCAACCTAATAGAGTCCCTTTTTTGCAAAAAGACAGTGTGGATTTGTTGCCAGTGCAGCCTTCCTTCCAGTAGCAATACTGCCTGTAGTATCATGTATGGAGGCCTCAGGGCTCGCTCAGGGCTTGTCACGCAGAACTGCAGGCCTGACAGAGCAGAACTGCTCTCCTCTCCTCTCCTCTCCTCTCCTCTCCTCTCCTCTCCTCTCCACTCCTCTCCTGTCCGCCAGTCCAATATCTAAGAGACTGTTTGCCTGAAAGGACAGAGGGTTTTCAGTTCCAAAATCAATTTCAAGGACACGTAACACAATGAATTTTATTTTATTTTGTTGTTAATTTATTAATTTTCTTGATTTTATGTTAATTCATGTTATGTTTCTTCGTGTCACTTTTTTTCCCTTTGTGACTCTGTTTCAGAACCCAGGCTCACAAGCATTAGCTCAAGCCCAAGTGTAGCCAGGAGTAGGCTGAGGCATTCTTCAGTTTAGCCTGAGAAAAGATCCCTTGCAGGCTGGCAAAGGCAAGTCCCAGAGCTGCAGAGAGCAGCAGCAGGAATAGAGGCCAAGCTGTCCGCGGTTCCTGCAGAGGGAGAACCTTGACAAGGAGTTGTGGAACTGTCCATGCACAAAAGAGGAGGAAGAAGAAGAAGAAGAAGAAGAAGAGGAGGAAGAAGAGGAAGAAGAGGTGAGTGGTACCGTGGCATCTCTTCCAAAGCGTGACATGTAGCGATGACGAGCAGACTTTTTGCCTTGCACAACTTGTTTGGCTGCTGTGCTTCTTGGGCAGGGATGCATGAGAAGCGCTCTGGTCCCTGCCAGGCGCTTGTGTTAGCTGCAGGGAGAGCTGAGAAGTGGCAGCTGCGGCTGCCAGCATGGTGGAGCATGAGCAGCCGGCTCCCAGGCCAAATGGCCCAAAGAAATGGTGGCAAGGGGCGGTGCTGAGAACTGCAGAGGAAGGCAAAAAACCGCCGGGGACCAGTGCCAATGTGCCCCGGGGGAAAAAGTTCCTTGCTGAGCCCAGTGCTGGCCATGGGCTGTTCCTTGAGCATGTGAGCCAGACCTGGCTCCTTGTCCCACAGGCTGCTCATGCTTGCCAGGAGCTGCCCAAGCCCTATCCTCCCTTGAGCTGGAGCTATGTCGCGGACTTGCCAGAGTGCCCAAGTGCCTCTGAGCTGATAGACCTTGTGGGCAAGAATCCTTGCTGTCCCTTTGTAGGACACCAGTGGGTGTTCCAAAGCACTGCAAGCCCTTGCAAGTCCTTGCAAGCCCTCGACGTCCTATCTCTTACGGCTCCTGAGCGTTGCTCTGTAGGAGATGAGGATGGTGAGCTGTGCAGTGCTCCTCAAGAAGGAATTGCCTTGGTCTTGCCACTGCTATCCAGTTGAAAAGGATTTGCATCCATGAGCCGAGCTTGGAAGGTGGCCCTGCCAGCAGATTGTCTTGCAGCGGAGAACCTCCAGCAGCCTCATGCAAGGTTTTCTTCCCTCAGCCCCTGGCCTGTGATTCCAGCAGCTCCTCAAGTGCTTCCTGTCAGATGTGCTGGGGCTGCCCCCGGGCCAGCTCTGGCAGTGGACACGGGAGGCTGCTCCTCTGGATCCTGCGTGGGGCCTGGTGACCACTGCGTTGCCGGGTGCTGGCATTGTGACATGGGGGTGACACAGCCGCATATGTGCAGCCCTTTGGAGGAAGCCTTTGGGGTGCTGGCTCCAAATCAGTCCCTGTAGCTACAAAATAGGGGAGGAAGCAACCTAATAGAGTCCCTTTTTTGCAAAAAGACAGTGTGGATTTGTTGCCAGTGCAGCCTTACTTCCAGTAGCAATACTGCCTGTAGTATCATGTATGGAGGCCTCAGGGCTCGCTCAGGGCTTGTCACGCAGAACTGCAGGCCTGACAGAGCAGAACTGCTCTCCTCTCCTCTCCTCTCCTCTCCTCTCCTCTCCTCTCCTCTCCTCTCCTCTCCTCTCCTCTTCTCTCCTCTACTGTCCGCCAGTCCAATATCTAAGAGACTGTTTGCCTGAAAGGACAGAGGGTTTTCAGTTCCAAAATCAATTTCAAGGACACATAACACAATGAATTGTATTTTATTTTGTTGTTAATTTATTAATTTTCTTGATTTTATGTTAATTCATGTGATGTTTCTTCGTGTCATTTTTTTTCCCTTTGTGACTCTGTTTCAGAACCCAGGCTCACAAGCATTAGCTCAAGCCCAAGTGTAGCCAGGAGTAGGCTGAGGCATTCTTCAGTTTAGCCTGAGAAAAGATCCCTTGCAGGCTGGCAAAGGCAAGTCCCAGAGCTGCAGAGAGCAGCAGCAGGAATAGAGGCCAAGCTGTGCGCGGTTCCTGCAGAGGGAGAACCTTGACAAGGAGTTGTGGGACTGACCATGCACAAAAGAGGAGGAAGAAGAAGAAGAAGAAGAAGAAGAAGATGAAGAAGAAGAAGAAGAGGAAGAAGAGGAAGAAGAGGAAGAAGAGGTGAGTGGTACCGTGGCATCTCTTCCAAAGCGTGACATGTAGCGATGACGAGCAGACTTTTTGCCTTGCACAACTTGTTTGGCTGCTGTGCTTCTTGGGCAGGGATGCATGAGAAGCGCTCTGGTCCCTGCCAGGCGCTTGTGTTAGCTGCAGGGAGAGCTGAGAAGTGGCAGCTGCAGCTGCCAGCATGGTGGAGCATGAGCAGCCGGCTCCCAGGCCAAATGGTCCAAAGAAATGGTGGCAAGGGGCGGTGCTGAGAACTGCAGAGGAAGGCAAAAAACCGCCGGGGACCAGTGCCAATGTGCCCCGGGGGAAAAAGTTCCTTGCTGAGCCCAGTGCTGGCCATGGGCTGTTCCCTGAGCATGTGAGCCAGACCTGGCTCCTTGTCCCACAGGCTGCTCATGCTTCCCAGGAGCTGCCCAAGCCCTATCCTCCCTTGAGCTGGAGCTATGTCGCGGACTTGCCAGAGTGCCCAACTGCCTCTGAGCTGCTAGACCTTGTGGGCAAGAATCCTTGCTGTCCCTGTGTAGGACACCAGTGGGTGTTCCAAAGCACTGCAAGCCCTTGCAAGCCCTTGCAAGCCCTCGACGTCCTATCTCTTACGGCTCCTGAGCGTTGCTCTGTAGGAGATGAGGATGGTGAGCTCTGCAGTGCTCCTCAAGAAGGAATTGCCTTGGTCTTGCCACTGCTATCCAGTTGAAAAGGATTTGCATCCATGAGCCGAGCTTGGAAGGTGACCCTGCCAGCAGATTGTCTTGCAGCGGAGAACCTCCAGCAGCCTCATGCAAGGTTTTCTTCCCTCAGCCCCTGGCCTGTGATTCCAGCAGCTCCTCAAGTGCTTCCTGTCAGATGTGCTGGGGCTGCCCCCGGGCCAGCTCTGGCAGTGGACACGGGAGGCTGCTCCTCTGGATCCTGCGTGGGGCCTGGTGACCACTGCGTTGCCGGGTGCTGGCATTGTGACATGGGGGTGACACAGCCGCATATGTGCAGCCCTTTGGAGGAAGCCTTTGGGGTGCTGGCTCCAAATCAGTCCCTGTAGCTACAAAATAGGGGAGTAAGCAACCTAATAGAGTCCCTTTTTTGCAAAAAGACAGTGTTGATTTGTTGCCAGTGCAGCCTTCCTTCCAGTAGCAATACTGCCTGTAGTATCATGTATGGAGGCCTCAGGGCTCGCTCAGGGCTTGTCACGCAGAACTGCAGGCCTGACAGAGCAGAACTGCTCTCCTCTCCTCTCCTCTCCTCTCCTCTCCTCTCCTCTCCTCTCCTCTCGTCTCCTCTCCTCTCCTCTCCTCTCCTCTTCTCTCCTCTACTGTCCGCCAGTCCAATATCTAAGAGACTGTTTGCCTGAAAGGACAGAGGGTTTTCAGTTCCAAAATCAATTTCAAGGATACATAACACAATGAATTGTATTTTATTTTGTTGTTAATTTATTAATTTTCTTGATTTTGTGTTAATTCATGTTATGTTTCTTTGTGTCATTTTTTTTCCCTTTGTGACTCTGTTTCAGAACCCAGGCTCACAAGCATTAGCTCAAGCCCAAGTGTAGCCAGGAGTAGGCTGAGGCATTCTTCAGTTTAGCCTGAGAAAAGATCCCTTGCAGGCTGGCAAAGGCAAGTCCCAGAGCTGCAGAGTGCAGCAGCAGGAATAGAGGCCAAGCTGTGCGCGGTTCCTGCAGAGGGAGAACCTTGACAAGGAGTTGTGGGACTGACCATGCACAAAAGAGGAGGAAGAAGAAGAAGAAGAAGAAGAAGAAGAGGAAGAAGAGGAAGAAGAGGTGAGTGGTACCGTGGCATCTCTTCCAAAGCGTGACATGTAGCGATGACGAGCAGACTTTTTGCCTTCCACAACTTGTTTGGCTGCTGTGCTTCTTGGGCAGGGATGCATGAGAAGCGCTCTGGTCCCTGCCAGGCGCTTGTGTTAGCTGCAGGGAGAGCTGAGAAGTGGCAGCTGAGGCTGCCAGCATGGTGGAGCATGAGCAGCCGGCTCCCAGGCTAAATGGCCCAAAGAAATGGTGGCAAGGGGCGGTGCTGAGAACTGCAGAGGAAGGCAAAAAACCGCCGGGGACCAGTGCCAATGTGCCCCAGGGGAAAAAGTTCCTTGCTGAGCCCAGTGCTGGCCATGGGCTGTTCCCTGAGCATGTGAGCCAGACCTGGCTCCTTGTCCCACAGGCTGCTCATGCTTCCCAGGAGCTGCCCAAGCCCTATCCTCCCTTGAGCTGGAGCTATGTCACGGACTTGCCAGAGTGCCCAACTGCCTCTGAGCTGATAGACCTTGTGGGCAAGTATCCTTGCTGTCCCTGTGTAGGACACCAGGGGGTGTTCCAAAGCACTGCAAGCCCTTGCAAGCCCTTGCAAGCCCTCGACGTCCTATCTCTTACGGCTCCTGAGCGTTGCTCTGTAGGAGATGAGGATGGTGAGCTGTGCAGTGCTCCTCAAGAAGGAATTGCCTTGGTCTTGCCACTGCTATCCAGTTGAAAAGGATTTGCATCCATGAGCCGAGCTTGGAAGGTGGCCCTGCCAGCAGATTGTCTTGCAGCGGAGAACCTCCAGCAGCCTCATGCAAGGTTTTCTTCCCTCAGCCCCTGGCCTGTGATTCCAGCAGCTCCTCAAGTGCTTCCTGTCAGATGTGCTGGGGCTGCCCCTGGGCCAGCTCTGGCAGTGGACACGGGAGGCTGCTCCTCTGGATCCTGCGTGGGGCCTGGTGACCACTGCGTTGCCGGGTTCTGGCATTGTGACATGGGGGTGACACAGCCGCATATGTGCAGCCCTTTGGAGGAAGCCTTTGGGGTGCTGGCTCCAAATCAGTCCCTGTAGCTACAAAATAGGGGAGTAAGCAAACTAATAGAGTCCCTTTTTTGCAAAAAGACAGTGTGGATTTGTTGCCAGTGCAGCCTTACTTCCAGTAGCAATACTGCCTGTAGTATCATGTATGGAGGCCTCAGGGCTCGCTCAGGGCTTGTGACGCAGAACTGCAGGCCTGACAGAGCAGAACTGCTCTCCTCTCCTCTCCTCTCCTCTCCTCTCCTGTCCGCCAGTCCAATATCTAAGAGACTGTTTGCCTGAAAGGACAGAGGGTTTTCAGTTCCAAAATCAATTTCAAGGACACATAACACAATGAATTGTATTTTATTTTGTTGTTAATTTATTAATTTTCTTGATTTTATGTTAATTCATGTGATGTTTCTTCATGTCAATTTTTTTTCCCTTTGTGACTCTGTTTCAGAAGCCAGGCTCACAAGCATTAGCTCAAGCCCAAGTGTAGCCAGGAGTAGGCTGAGGCATTCTTCAGTTTAGCCTGAGAAAAGATCCCTTGCAGGCTGGCAAAGGCAAGTCCCAGAGCTGCAGAGAGCAGCAGCAGGAATAGAGGCCAAGCTGTGCGCGGTTCCTGCAGAGGGAGAACCTTGACAAGGAGTTGTGGGACTGACCATGCACAAAAGAGGAGGAAGAAGAAGAAGAAGAAGAAGAAGAAGAAGAGGAAGAAGAGGAAGAAGAGGAAGAAGAGGAAGAAGAGGTGAGTGGTACCGTGGCATCTCTTCCAAAGCGTGACATGTAGCGATGACGAGCAGACTTTTTGCCTTCCACAACTTGTTTGGCTGCTGTGCTTCTTGGGCAGGGATGCATGAGAAGCGCTCTGGTCCCTGCCAGGCGCTTGTGTTAGCTGCAGGGAGAGCTGAGAAGTGGCAGCTGCGGCTGCCAGCATGGTGGAGCATGAGCAGCCGGCTCCCAGGCCAAATGGCCCAAAGAAATGGTGGCAAGGGGCCGTGCTGAGAAGTGCAGAGGAAGGCAAAAAACCGCCGGGGACCAGTGCCAATGTGCCCCGGGGGAAAAAGTTCCTTGCTGAGCCCAGTGCTGGCCATGGGCTGTTCCCTGAGCATGTGAGCCAGACCTGGCTCCTTGTCCCACAGGCTGCTCATGCTTCCCAGGAGCTGCCCAAGCCCTATCCTCCCTTGAGCTGGAGCTATGTCGCGGACTTGCCAGAGTGCCCAACTGCCTCTGAGCTGCTAGACCTTGTGGGCAAGAATCCTTGCTGTCCCTGTGTAGGACACCAGTGGGTGTTCCAAAGCACTGCAAGCCCTTGCAAGCCCTTGCAAGCCCTCGACGTCCTATCTCTTACGGCTCCTGAGCGTTGCTCTGTAGGAGATGAGGATGGTGAGCTGTGCAGTGCTCCTCAAGAAGGAATTGCCTTGGTCTTGCCACTGCTATCCAGTTGAAAAGGATTTGCATCCATGAGCCGAGCTTGGAAGGTGACCCTGCCAGCAGATTGTCTTGCAGCGGAGAACCTCCAGCAGCCTCATGCAAGGTTTTCTTCCCTCAGCCCCTGGCCTGTGATTCCAGCAGCTCCTCAAGTGCTTCCTGTCAGATGTGCTGGGGCTGCCCCCGGGCCAGCTCTGGCAGTGGACACGGGAGGCTGCTCCTCTGGATCCTGCGTGGGGCCTGGTGACCACTGCGTTGCCGGGTGCTGGCATTGTGACATGGGGGTGACACAGCCGCATATGTGCAGCCCTTTGGAGGAAGCCTTTGGGGTGCTGGCTCCAAATCAGTCCCTGTAGCTACAAAATAGGGGAGTAAGCAACCTAATAGAGTCCCTTTTTTGCAAAAAGACAGTGTGGATTTGTTGCCAGTGCAGCCTTACTTCCAGTAGCAATACTGCCTGTAGTATCATGTATGGAGGCCTCAGGGCTCGCTCAGGGCTTGTCACGCAGAACTGCAGGCCTGACAGAGCAGAACTGCTCTCCTCTCCTCTCCTCTCCTCCCCTCTCCTCTCCTCTCCTCTCCTCTCCTCTCCTCTCCTCTCCTCTCCTCTCCTCTCCTCTCCTCTTCTCTCCTGTCCGCCAGTCCAATATCTAAGAGCTGTTTGCCTGAAAGGACAGAGGGGTTTCAGTTCCAAAATTAATTTCCAGGACACAGAACACAATGAATTGCATTTTATTTTGTTGTTAATTTATTAATTTTCTTGATTTTATGTTAATTCATGTGATGTTTCTTCGTGTCATTTTTTTTCCCTTTGTGACTCTGTTTCAGAAGCCAGGCTCACAAGCATTAGCTCAAGCCCAAGTGTAGCCAGGAGTAGGCTGAGGCATTCTTCAGTTTAGCCTGAGAAAAGATCCCTTTCAGGCTGGCAAAGGCAAGTCCCAGAGCTGCAGAGAGCAGCAGCAGGAATAGAGGCCAAGCTGTCCGCGGTTCCTGCAGAGGGAGAACCTTGACAAGGAGTTGTGGGACTGACCATGCGCAAAAGAGGAGGAAGAAGAGGAAGAAGAAGAAGAAGAAGAGGAAGAAGAGGAAGAAGAGGTGAGTGGTACCGTGGCATCTCTTCCAAAGCGTGACATGTAGCGATGACGAGCAGACTTTTTGCCTTGCACAACTTGTTTGGCTGCTGTGCTTCTTGGGCAGGGATGCATGAGAAGCGCTCTGGTCCCTGCCAGGCGCTTGTGTTACCTGCAGGGAGAGCTGAGAAGTGGCAGCTGCGGCTGCCAGCATGGTGGAGCATGAGCAGCCGGCTCCCAGGCCAAATGGCCCAAAGAAATGGTGGCAAGGGGCGGTGCTGAGAACTGCAGAGGAAGGCAAAACACCGCCGGGGACCAGTGCCAATGTGCCCCGGGGGAAAAAGTTCCTTGCTGAGCCCAGCGCTGGCCATGGGCTGTTCCCTGAGCATGTGAGCCAGACCTGGCTCCTTGTCCCACAGGCTGCTCATGCTTCCCAGGAGCTGCCCAAGCCCTATCCTCCCTTGAGCTGGAGCTATCTGGCGGACTTGCCAGAGTGCCCAAGTGCCTCTGAGCTGATAGACCTTGTGGGCAAGAATCCTTGCTGTCCCTGTGTAGGACACCAGTGGGTGTTCCAAAGCACTGCAAGCCCTTGCAAGCCCTTGCAAGCCCTGGACATCCTATCTCGTACGGCTCCTGAGCGTTGCTGTGTAGGAGATGAGGATGGTGAGCTCTGCAGTGCTCCTCAAGAAGGAATTGCCTTGGTCTTGCCACTGCTATCCAGTTAAAAAGGATTTGCATCCATGAGCCGATCTTGGAAGGTGGCCCTGCCAGCAGATTGTCTTGCAGCGGAGAACCTCCAGCAGCCTCATGCAAGGTTTTCTTCCCTCAGCCCCTGGCCTGTGATTCCAGCAGCTCCTCAAGTGCTTCCTGTCAGATGTGCTGGGGCTGCCCCCGGGCCAGCTCTGGCAGTGGACACGGGAGGCTGCTCCTCTGGATCCTGCGTGGGGCCTGGTGACCACTGCGTTGCCGGGTGCTGGCATTGTGACATGGGGGTGACACAGCCGCATATGTGCAGCCCTTTGGAGGAAGCCTTTGGGGTGCTGGCTCCAAATCAGTCCCTGTAGCTACAAAGTAGGAGAGTAAGCAACCTAATAGAGTCCCTTTTTTGCAAAAAGACAGTGTGGATTTGTTGCCAGTGCAGCCTTACTTCCAGTAGCAATACTGCCTGTAGTATCATGTATGGAGGCCTCAGGGCTCGCTCAGGGCTTGTCACGCAGAACTGCAGGCCTGACAGAGCAGAACTGCTCTCCTCTCCTCTCCTCTCCTCTCCTCTCCTCTCCTCTTCTCTCCTCTCCTGTCCGCCAGTCCAATATCTAAGAGACTGTTTGCCTGAAAGGACAGAGGGTTTTCAGTTCCAAAATCAATTTCAAGGACACAGAACACAATGAATTGCATTTTATTTTGTTGTTAATTTATTAATTTTCTTGGTTTAAATGTTAATTCATGTTATGTTTCTTCGTGTCATTTTTTTTCCCTTTGTGACTCTGTTTCAGAAGCCAGGCTCACAAGCATTAGCTCAAGCCCAAGTGTAGCCAGGAGTAGGCTGAGGCATTCTTCAGTTTAGCATGAGAAAAGATCCCTTGCAGGCTGGCAAAGGCAAGTCCCAGAGCTGCAGAGAGCAGCAGCAGGAATAGAGGCCAAGCTGTCCGCGGTTCCTGCAGAGGGAGAACCTTGACAAGGAGTTGTGGGACTGACCATGCACAAAAGAGGAGGAAGAAGAAGAAGAAGAAGAAGAAGAAGAGGAAGAAGAGGAAGAAGAGGTGAGTGGTACCGTGGCATCTCTTCCAAAGCGTGACATGTAGCGATGACGAGCAGACTTTTTGCCTTCCACAACTTGTTTGGCTGCTGTGCTTCTTGGGCAGGGATGCATGAGAAGCGCTCTGGTCCCTGCCAGGCGCTTGTGTTAGCTGCAGGGAGAGCTGAGAAGTGGCAGCTGCGGCTGCCAGCATGGTGGAGCATGAGCAGCCGGCTCCCAGGCCAAATGGTCCAAAGAAATGGTGGCAAGGGGCGGTGCTGAGAGCTGCAGAGGAAGGCAAAAATCCACCGGGGACCAGTGCCAATGTGCCCCGGGGGAAAAAGTTCCTTGCTGAGCCCAGTGCTGGCCATGGGCTGTTCCCTGAGCATGTGAGCCAGACCTGGCTCCTTGTCCCACAGGCTGCTCATGCTTGCCAGGAGCTGCCCAAGCCCTATCCTCCCTTGAGCTGGAGCTATGTCGCGGACTTGCCAGAGTGCCCAAGTGCCTCTGAGCCGATAGACCTTGTGGGCAAGAATTCTTGCTGTCCCTGTGTAGGACACCAGTGGGTGTTCCAAAGTACTGCAAGCCCTTGCAAGCCCTTGCAAGCCCTCGACATCCTATCTCGTACGGCTCCTGAGCGTTGCTCTGTAGGAGATGAGGATGGTGAGCTCTGCAGTGCTCCTCAAGAAGGAATTGCTTGGTTTTGCCACTGCTATCCAGTTGAAAAGGATTTGCATCCATGAGCCGATCTTGGAAGGTGGCCCTGCCAGCAGCATGTCTTGCAGCAGAGAACCTCCAGCAGCCTCATGCAAGGTTTTCTTCCCTCAGCCCCTGGCCTGTGATTCCAGCAGCTCCTCAAGTGCTTCCTGTGAGATGTGCTGGGGCTGCCTCCGGGCCAGCTCTGGCAGTGGACACGGGAGGCTGCTCCTCTGGATCCTGCGTGGGGCCTGGTGACCACTGCGTTGCCGGGTGCTGACATTGTGACATGGGGGTGACACAGCCGCATATGTGCAGCCCTTTGGAGGAAGCCTTTGGGGTGCTGGCTCCAAATCAGTCCCTGTAGCTACAAAATAGGGGAGTAAGCAACCTAATAGAGTCCCTTTTTTGCAAAAAGACAGTGTGGATTTGTTGCCAGTGCAGCCTTCCTTCCAGTAGCAATACTGCCTGTAGTATCATGTATGGAGGCCTCAGGGCTCGCTCAGGGCTTGTCACGCAGAACTGCAGGCCTGACAGAGCAGAACTGCTCTCCTCTCCTCTCCTCTCCTCCCCTCTCCTCTCCTCTCCTCTCCTCTCCTCTCCTCTCCTCTCCTCTCCTCTCCTCTTCTCTCCTGTCCGCCAGTCCAATATCTAAGAGCTGTTTGCCTGAAAGGACAGAGGGGTTTCAGTTCCAAAATTAATTTCCAGGACACAGAACACAATGAATTGCATTTTATTTTGTTGTTAATTTATTAATTTTCTTGATTTTGTGTTAATTCATGTGATGTTTCTTCGTGTCATTTTATTTCCCTTTGTGACTCTGTTTCAGAAGCCAGGCTCACAAGCATTAGCTCAAGCCCAAGTGTAGCCAGGAGTAGGCTGAGGCATTCTTCAGTTTAGCCTGAGAAAAGATCCCTTGCAGGCTGGCAAAGGCAAGTCCCAGAGCTGCAGAGAGCAGCAGCAGGAATAGAGGCCAAGCTGTCCGCGGTTCCTGCAGAGGGAGAACCTTGACAAGGAGTTGTGGGACTGACCATGCACAAAAGAGGAGGAAGAAGAGGAAGAAGAAGAAGAAGAAGAGGAAGAAGAGGAAGAAGAGGTGAGTGGTACCGTGGCATCTCTTCCAAAGCGTGACATGTAGCGATGACGAGCAGACTTTTTGCCTTCCACAACTTGTTTGGCTGCTGTGCTTCTTGGGCAGGGATGCATGAGAAGCGCTCTGGTCCCTGCCAGGCGCTTGTGTTAGCTGCAGGGAGAGCTGAGAAGTGGCAGCTGCGGCTGCCAGCATGGTGGAGCATGAGCAGCCGGCTCCCAGGCCAAATGGCCCAAAGAAATGGTGGCAAGGGGCGGTGCTGAGAGCTGCAGAGGAAGGCAAAAATCCACCGGGGACCAGTGCCAATGTGCCCCGGGGGAAAAAGTTCCTTGCTGAGCCCAGTGCTGGCCATGGGCTGTCCCTGAGCATGTGAGCCAGACCTGGCTCCTTGTCCCACAGGCTGCTCATGCTTGCCAGGAGCTGCCCAAGCCCTATCCTCCCTTGAGCTGGAGCTATGTCGCGGACTTGCCAGAGTGCCCAAGTGCCTCTGAGCCGATAGACCTTGTGGGCAAGAATTCTTGCTGTCCCTGTGTAGGACACCAGTGGGTGTTCCAAAGTACTGCAAGCCCTTGCAAGCCCTTGCAAGCCCTCGACATCCTATCTCGTACGGCTCCTGAGCGTTGCTGTGTAGGAGATGAGGATGGTGAGCTCTGCAGTGCTCCTCAAGAAGGAGTTGCTTGGTCTTGCCACTGCTATCCAGTTGAAAAGGATTTGCATCCATGAGCCGAGCTTGGAAGGTGGCCCTGCCAGCAGCATGTCTTGCAGCAGAGAACCTCCAGCAGCCTCATGCAAGGTTTTCTTCCCTCAGCCCCTGGCCTGTGATTCCAGCAGCTCCTCAAGTGCTTCCTGTCAGATGTGCTGGGGCTGCCCCCGGGCCAGCTCTGGCAGTGGACACGGGAGGCTGCTCCTCTGGATCCTGCGTGGGGCCTGGTGACCACTGCGTTGCCGGGTGCTGGCATTGTGACATGGGGCTGACACAGCCGCATATGTGCAGCCCTTTGGAGGAAGCCTTTGGGGTGCTGGCTCCAAATCAGTCCCTGTAGCTACAAAATAGGGGAGTAAGCAACCTAATAGAGTCCCTTTTTTGCAAAAAGACAGTGTGGATTTGTTGCCAGTGCAGCCTTCCTTCCAGTAGCAATACTGCCTGTAGTATCATGTATGGAGGCCTCAGGGCTCGCTCAGGGCTTGTCACGCAGAACTGCAGGCCTGACAGAGCAGAACTGCTCTCCTCTCCTCTCCTCTCCTCCCCTCCCCTCTCCTCTCCTCTCCTCTCCTCTCCTCTCCTCTCCTCTCCTCTCCTCTCCTCTCCTCTTCTCTCCTGTCCGCCAGTCCAATATCTAAGAGCTGTTTGCCTGAAAGGACAGAGGGGTTTCAGTTCCAAAATTAATTTCCAGGACACAGAACACAATGAATTGCATTTTATTTTGTTGTTAATTTATTAATTTTCTTGATTTTATGTTAATTCATGTTATGTTTCTTCGTGTCATTTTTTTTCCCTTTGTGACTCTGTTTCAGAAGCCAGGCTCACAAGCATTAGCTCAAGCCCAAGTGTAGCCAGGAGTAGGCTGAGGCATTCTTCAGTTTAGCCTGAGAAAAGATCCCTTGCAGGCTGGCAAAGGCAAGTCCCAGAGCTGCAGAGAGCAGCAGCAGGAATAGAGGCCAAGCTGTCCGCGGTTCCTGCAGAGGGAGAACCTTGACAAGGAGTTGTGGGACTGACCATGCACAAAAGAGGAGGAAGAAGAGGAAGAAGAAGAAGAAGAAGAGGAAGAAGAGGAAGAAGAGGTGAGTGGTACCGTGGCATCTCTTCCAAAGCGTGACATGTAGCGATGACGAGCAGACTTTTTGCCTTGCACAACTTGTTTGGCTGCTGTGCTTCTTGGGCAGGGATGCATGAGAAGCGCTCTGGTCCCTGCCAGGCGCTTGTGTTAGCTGCAGGGAGAGCTGAGAAGTGGCAGCTGCGGCTGCCAGCATGGTGGAGCATGAGCAGCCGGCTCCCAGGCCAAATGGCCCAAAGAAATGGTGGCAAGGGGCGGTGCTGAGAACTGCAGAGGAAGGCAAAACACCGCCGGGGACCAGTGCCAATGTGCCCCGGGGGAAAAAGTTCCTTGCTGAGCCCAGTGCTGGCCATGGGCTGTTCCTTGAGCATGTGAGCCAGACCTGGCTCCTTGTCCCACAGGCTGCTCATGCTTCCCAGGAGCTGCCCAAGCCCTATCCTCCCTTGAGCTGGAGCTATCTGGCGGACTTGCCAGAGTGCCCAAGTGCCTCTGAGCTGATAGACCTTGTGGGCAAGAATCCTTGCTGTCCCTGTGTAGGACACCAGTGGGTGTTCCAAAGCACTGCAAGCCCTTGCAAGCCCTTGCAAGCCCTCGACATCCTATCTCTTACGGCTCCTGAGCGTTGCTCTGTAGGAGATGAGGATGGTGAGCTGTGCAGTGCTCCTCAAGAAGGAATTGCCTTGGTCTTGCCACTGCTATCCAGTTGAAAAGGATTTGCATCCATGAGCCGAGCTTGGAAGGTGGCCCTGCCAGCAGATTGTCTTGCAGCGGAGAACCTCCAGCAGCCTCATGCAAGGTTTTCTTCCCTCAGCCCCTGGCCTGTGATTCCAGCAGCTCCTCAAGTGCTTCCTGTCAGATGTGCTGGGGCTGCCCCCGGGCCAGCTCTGGCAGTGGACACGGGAGGCTGCTCCTCT
Source organism: Caloenas nicobarica (assembly GCF_036013445.1). Classification (NCBI taxonomy): domain Eukaryota; kingdom Metazoa; phylum Chordata; class Aves; order Columbiformes; family Columbidae; genus Caloenas; species Caloenas nicobarica. The sequence continues at coordinate 194,902 of NW_027016966.1, read as the reverse complement.
GGATCCTGCGTGGGGCCTGGTGACCACTGCGTTGCCGGGTGCTGGCATTGTGACATGGGGGTGACACAGCCGCATATGTGCAGCCCTTTGGAGGAAGCCTTTGGGGTGCTGGCTCCAAATCAGTCCCTGTAGCTACAAAATAGGGGAGTAAGCAACCTAATAGAGTCCCTTTTTTGCAAAAAGACAGTGTGGATTTGTTGCCAGTGCAGCCTTACTTCCAGTAGCAATACTGCCTGTAGTCTCATGTATGGAGGCCTCAGGGCTCGCTCAGGGCTTGTCACGCAGAACTGCAGGCCTGACAGAGCAGAACTGCTCTCCTCTCCTCTCCTCTCCTCTCCTCCCCTCTCCTCTCCTCTCCTCTCCTCTCCTCTCCTCTCCTCTCCTCTCCTCTCCTCTCCTCTCCTCTCCTCTTCTCTCCTGTCCGCCAGTCCAATATCTAAGAGCTGTTTGCCTGAAAGGACAGAGGGGTTTCAGTTCCAAAATTAATTTCAAGGACACAGAACACAATGAATTGTATTTTATTTTGTTGTTAATTTATTAATTTTCTTGATTTTATGTTAATTCATGTGATGTTTCTTCGTGTCATTTTTTTTCCCTTTGTGACTCTGTTTCAGAAGCCAGGCTCACAAGCATTAGCTCAAGCCCAAGTGTAGCCAGGAGTAGGCTGAGGCATTCTTCAGTTTAGCCTGAGAAAAGATCCCTTGCAGGCTGGCAAAGGCAAGTCCCAGAGCTGCAGAGAGCAGCAGCAGGAATAGAGGCCAAGCTGTGCGCGGTTCCTGCAGAGGGAGAACCTTGACAAGGAGTTGTGGGACTGACCATGCACAAAAGAGGAGGAAGAAGAAGAAGAAGAAGAGGAAGAAGAGGAAGAAGAGGTGAGTGGTACCGTGGCATCTCTTCCAAAGCGTGACATGTAGCGATGACGAGCAGACATTTGCCTTGCACAACTTGTTTGGCTGCTGTGCTTCTTGGGCAGGGATGCATGAGAAGCGCTCTGGTCCCTGCCAGGCGCTTGTGTTAGCTGCAGGGAGAGCTGAGAAGTGGCAGCTGCGGCTGCCAGCATGGTGGAGCATGAGCAGCCGGCTCCCAGGCCAAATGGCCCAAACAAATGGTGGCAAGGGGCGGTGCTGAGAAGTGCAGAGGAAGGCAAAAAACCGCCGGGGACCAGTGCCAATGTGCCCCGGGGGAAAAAGTTCCTTGCTGAGCCCAGTGCTGGCCATGGGCTGTTCCCTGAGCATGTGAGCCAGACCTGGCTCCTTGTCCCACAGGCTGCTCATGCTTCCCAGGAGCTGCCCAAGCCCTATCCTCCCTTGAGCTGGAGCTATGTCGCGGACTTGCCAGAGTGCCCAAGTGCCTCTGAGCCGATAGACCTTGTGGGCAAGAATCCTTGCTGTCCCTGTGTAGGACACCAGTGGGTGTTCCAAAGTACTGCAAGCCCTTGCAAGCCCTTGCAAGCCCTCGACATCCTATCTCTTACGGCTCCTGAGCGTTGCTGTGTAGGAGATGAGGATGGTGAGCTCTGCAGTGCTCCTCAAGAAGGAATTGCTTGGTCTTGCCACTGCTATCCAGTTGAAAAGGATTTGCATCCATGAGCCGAGCTTGGAAGGTGGCCCTGCCAGCAGATTGTCTTGCAGCGGAGAACCTCCAGCAGCCTCATGCAAGGTTTTCTTCCCTCAGCCCCTGGCCTGTGATTCCAGCAGCTCCTCAAGTGCTTCCTGTGAGATGTGCTGGGGCTGCCCCCGGGCCAGCTCTGGCAGTGGACACGGGAGGCTGCTCCTCTGGATCCTGCGTGGGGCCTGGTGACCACTGCGTTGCCGGGTGCTGGCATTGTGACATGGGGGTGACACAGCCGCATATGTGCAGCCCTTTGGAGGAAGCCTTTGGGGTGCTGGCTCCAAATCAGTCCCTGTAGTTACAAAATAGGGGAGTAAGCAACCTAATAGAGTCCCTTTTTTGCAAAAAGACAGTGTGGATTTGTTGCCAGTGCAGCCTTCCTTCCAGTAGCAATACTGCCTGTAGTATCATGTATGGAGGCCTCAGGGCTCGCTCAGGGCTTGTCACGCAGAACTGCAGGCCTGACAGAGCAGAACTGCTCTCCTCTCCTCTCCTCTCCTCTCCTCTCCTCCCCTCTCCTCTCCTCGCCTCTCCTCTCCTCTCCTCTCCTCTCCTCTCCTCTCCTCTCCTCTCCTCTCCTCTCCTCTCCTGTCCGCCAGTCCAATATATAAGAGCTGTTTGCCTGAAAGGACAGAGGGTTTTCAGTTCCAAAATCAATTTCAAGGACACATAACACAATTAATTTTATTTTATTTTGTTGTTAATTTATTAATTTTCTTGATTTTATGTTAATTCATGTGATGTTTCTTCGTGTCATTATTTTTCCCTTTGTGACTCTGTTTCAGAACCCAGGCTCACAAGCATTAGCTCAAGCCCAAGTGTAGCCAGGAGTAGGCTGAGGCATTCTTCAGTTTAGCCTGAGAAAAGATCCCTTGCAGGCTGGCAAAGGCAAGCCCCAGAGCTGCAGAGAGCAGCAGCAGGAATAGAGGCCAAGCTGTGCGCGGTTCCTGCAGAGGGAGAACCTTGACAAGGAGTTGTGGGACTGACCATGCACAAAAGAGGAGGAAGAAGAGGAAGAAGAAGAAGAAGAAGAGGAAGAAGAGGAAGAAGAGGTGAGTGGTACCGTGGCATCTCTTCCAAAGCGTGACATGTAGCGATGACGAGCAGACTTTTTGCCTTGCACAACTTGTTTGGCTGTTGTGCTTCTTGGGCAGGGATGCATGAGAAGCGCTCTGGTCCCTGCCAGGCGCTTGTGTTAGCTGCAGGGAGAGCTGAGAAGTGGCAGCTGCGGCTGCCAGCATGGTGGAGCATGAGCAGCCGGCTCCCAGGCCAAATGGCCCAAAGAAATGGTGGCAAGGGGCGGTGCTGAGAACTGCAGAGGAAGGCAAAAAACCGCCGGGGACCAGTGCCAATGTGCCCCGGGGGAAAAAGTTCCTTGCTGAGCCCAGTGCTGGCCATGGGCTGTTCCTTGAGCATGTGAGCCAGACCTGGCTCCTTGTCCCACAGGCTGCTCATGCTTGCCAGGAGCTGCCCAAGCCCTATCCTCCCTTGAGCTGGAGCTATCTGGCGGACTTGCCAGAGTGCCCAACTGCCTCTGAGCTGATAGACCTTGTGGGCAAGAATCCTTGCTGTCCCTGTGTAGGACACCAGTGGGTGTTCCAAAGCACTGCAAGCCCTTGCAAGCCCTTGCAAGCCCTCGACGTCCTATCTCTTACGGCTCCTGAGCGTTGCTCTGTAGGAGATGAGGATGGTGAGCTGTGCAGTGCTCCTCAAGAAGGAATTGCCTTGGTCTCGCCACTGCTATCCAGTTGAAAAGGATTTGCATCCATGAGCCGAGCTTGGAAGGTGGCCCTGCCAGCAGATTGTCTTGCAGCGGAGAACCTCCAGCAGCCTCATGCAAGGTTTTCTTCCCTCAGCCCCTGGCCTGTGATTCCAGCAGCTCCTCAAGTGCTTCCTGTGAGATGTGCTGGGGCTGCCCCCGGGCCAGCTCTGGCAGTGGACACGGGAGGCTGCTCCTCTGGATCCTGCGTGGGGCCTGGTGACCACTGCGTTGCCGGGTGCTGGCATTGTGACATGGGGGTGACACAGCCGCATATGTGCAGCCCTTTGGAGGAAGCCTTTGGGGTGCTGGCTCCAAATCAGTCCCTGTAGCTACAAAATAGGGGAGTAAGCAACCTAATAGAGTCCCTTTTCTGCAAAAAGACAGTGTGGATTTGTTGCCAGTGCAGCCTTACTTCCAGTAGCAATACTGCCTGTAGTATCATATATGGAGGCCTCAGGGCTCGCTCAGGGCTTGTCACGCAGAACTGCAGGCCTGACAGAGCAGAACTGCTCTCCTCTCCTCTCCTCTCCTCCCCTCTCCTCTCCTCTCCTCTCCTCTCCTCTCCTCTCCTCTCCTCTTCTCTCCTGTCCGCCAGTCCAATATCTAAGAGCTGTTTGCCTGAAAGGACAGAGGGTTTTCAGTTCCAAAATCAATTTCAAGGACACATAACACAATTAATTTTATTTTATTTTGTTGTTAATTTATTAATTTTCTTGATTTTATGTTAATTCATGTGATGTTTCTTCGTGTCATTATTTTTCCCTTTGTGACTCTGTTTCAGAACCCAGGCTCACAAGCATTAGCTCAAGCCCAAGTGTAGCCAGGAGTAGGCTGAGGCATTCTTCAGTTTAGCCTGAGAAAAGATCCCTTGCAGGCTGGCAAAGGCAAGCCCCAGAGCTGCAGAGAGCAGCAGCAGGAATAGAGGCCAAGCTGTCCGCGGTTCCTGCAGAGGGAGAACCTTGACAAGGAGTTGTGGGACTGACCATGCACAAAAGAGGAGGAAGAAGAGGAAGAAGAAGAAGAAGAAGAGGAAGAAGAGGAAGAAGAGGTGAGTGGTACCGTGGCATCTCTTCCAAAGCGTGACATGTAGCGATGACGAGCAGACTTTTTGCCTTGCACAACTTGTTTGGCTGCTGTGCTTCTTGGGCAGGGATGCATGAGAAGCGCTCTGGTCCCTGCCAGGCGCTTGTGTTAGCTGCAGGGAGAGCTGAGAAGTGGCAGCTGCGGCTGCCAGCATGGTGGAGCATGAGCAGCCGGCTCCCAGGCCAAATGGCCCAAAGAAATGGTGGCAAGGGGCGGTGCTGAGAACTGCAGAGGAAGGCAAAAAACCGCCGGGGACCAGTGCCAATGTGCCCCGGGGGAAAAAGTTCCTTGCTGAGCCCAGTGCTGGCCATGGGCTGTTCCTTGAGCATGTGAGCCAGACCTGGCTCCTTGTCCCACAGGCTGCTCATGCTTGCCAGGAGCTGCCCAAGCCCTATCCTCCCTTGAGCTGGAGCTATGTCGCGGACTTGCCAGAGTGCCCAAGTGCCTCTGAGCTGATAGACCTTGTGGGCAAGAATCCTTGCTGTCCCTGTGTAGGACACCAGTGGGTGTTCCAAAGCACTGCAAGCCCTTGCAAGCCCTTGCAAGCCCTCGACGTCCTATCTCTTAAGGCTCCTGAGCGTTGCTCTGTAGGAGATTAGGATGGTGAGCTCTGCAGTGCTCCTCAGAAGGAATTGCCTTGGTCTTGCCACTGCTATCCAGTTGAAAAGGATTTGCATCCATGAGCCGAGCTTGGAAGGTGGCCCTGCCAGCACATTGTCTTGCAGCGGAGAACCTCCAGCAGCCTCATGCAAGGTTTTCTTCCCTCAGCCCCTGGCCTGTGACTCCAGCAGCTCCTCAAGTGCTTCCTGTCAGATGTGCTGGGGCTGCCCCCGGGCCAGCTCTGGCAGTGGACACGGGAGGCTGCTCCTCTGGATCCTGCGTGGGGCCTGGTGACCACTGCGTTGCCGGGTGCTGGCATTGTGACATGGGGGTGACACAGCCGCATATGTGCAGCCCTTTGGAGGAAGCCTTTGGGGTGCTGGCTCCAAATCAGTCCCTGTAGCTACAAAGTAGGAGAGTAAGCAACCTAATAGAGTCCCTTTTTTGCAAAAAGACAGTGTGGATTTGTTGCCAGTGCAGCCTTACTTCCAGTAGCAATACTGCCTGTAGTCTCATGTATGGAGGCCTCAGGGCTCGCTCAGGGCTTGTCACGCAGAACTGCAGGCCTGACAGAGCAGAACTGCTCTCCTCTCCTCTCCTCTCCTCTCCTCTCCTCTCCTCTCCTCTTCTCTCCTCTCCTGTCCGCCAGTCCAATATCTAAGAGACTGTTTGCCTGAAAGGACAGAGGGTTTTCAGTTCCAAAATCAATTTCAAGGACACAGAACACAATGAATTTTATTTTATTTTGTTGTTAATTTATTAATTTTCTTGATTTAATGGTAATTCATGTTATGTTTCTTCGTGTCATTTTTTTTCCCTTTGTGACTCTGTTTCAGAACCCAGGCTCACAAGCATTAGCTCAAGCCCAAGTGTAGCCAGGAGTAGGCTGAGGCATTGTTCAGTTTAGCCTGAGAAAAGATCCCTTGCAGGCTGGCAAAGGCAAGTCCCAGAGCTGCAGAGAGCAGCAGCAGGAATAGAGGCCAAGCTGTGCGCGGTTCCTGCAGAGGGAGAACCTTGACAAGGACTTGTGGGACTGACCATGCACAAAAGAGGAGGAAGAAGAAGAAGAAGAAGAAGAAGAAGAAGAAGAAGAGGAAGAAGAGGAAGAAGAGGAAGAAGAGGTGAGTGGTACCGTGGCATCTCTTCTAAAGCGTGACATGTAGCAATGACGAGCAGACTTTTTGCCTTCCACAACTTGTTTGGCTGCTGTGCTTCATGGGCAGGGATGCATGAGAAGCGCTCTGGTCCCTGCCAGGCGCTTGTGTTAGCTGCAGGGAGAGCTGAGAAGTGGCAGCTGCGGCTGCCAGCATGGTGGAGCATGAGCAGCCAGCTCCCAGGCCAAATGGCCCAAAGCAATGTTGGCAAGGGGCCGTGCTGAGAACCGCAGAGGAAGGCAAAAAACCGCCGGGGACCAGTGCCAATGTGCCCCAGGGGAAAAAGTTCCTTGCTGAGCCCAGTGCTGGCCATGGGCTGTTCCCTGAGCATGTGAGCCAGACCTGGCTCCTTGTCCCACAGGCTGCTCATGCTTGCCAGGAGCTGCCCAAGCCCTATCCTCCCTTGAGCTGGAGCTATGTCGCGGACTTGCCAGAGTGCCCAAGTGCCTCTGAGCTGATAGACCTTGTGGGCAAGAATCCTTGCTGTCCCTGTGTAGGACACCAGTGGGTGTTCCAAAGCACTGCAAGCCCTTGCAAGCCCTTGCAAGCCCTCGACATCCTATCTCTTACGGCTCCTGAGCGTTGCTCTGTAGGAGATGAGGATGGTGAGCTGTGCAGTGCTCCTCAAGAAGGAATTGCCTTGGTCTTGCCACTGCTATCCAGTTGAAAAGGATTTGCATCCATGAGCCGAGCTTGGAAGGTGGCCCTGCCAGCAGATTGTCTTGCAGCGGAGAACCTCCAGCAGCCTCATGCAAGGTTTTCTTCCCTCAGCCCCTGGCCTGTGATTCCAGCAGCTCCTCAAGTGCTTCCTGTCAGATGTGCTGGGGCTGCCCCCGGGCCAGCTCTGGCAGTGGACACGGGAGGCTGCTCCTCTGGATCCTGTGTGGGGCCTGGTGACCACTGCGTTGCCGGGTGCTGGCATTGTGACATGGGGGTGACACAGCCGCATATGTGCAGCCCTTTGGAGGAAGCCTTTGGGGTGCTGGCTCCAAATCAGTCCCTGTAGCTACAAAATAGGGGAGTAAGCAACCTAATAGAGTCCCTTTTTTGCAAAAAGACAGTGTGGATTTGTTGCCAGTGCAGCCTTACTTCCAGTAGCAATACTGCCTGTAGTATCATGTATGGAGGCCTCAGGGCTCGCACAGGGCTTGTCACGCAGAACTGCAGGCCTGACAGAGCAGAACTGCTCTCCTCTCCTCTCCTCTCCTCTCCTCTCCTCTCCTCTCCTCTCCTCTCCTCTCCTCTCCTCTCCTCTCCTCTTCTCTTCTCTCCTGTCCGCCAGTCCAATATCTAAGAGACTGTTTGCCTGAAAGGACAGAGGGTTTTCAGTTCCAAAATCAATGTCAAGGACACAGAACACAATGAATTTTATTTTATTTTGCTGTTAATTTATTAATTTTCTTGATTTTATGTTAATTCATGTTATGTTATTTCATGTCATTTTTTTTCCCTTTGTGACTCTGTTTCAGAACCCAGGCTCACAAGCATTAGCTCAAGCCCAAGTGTATCCAGGAGTAGGCTGAGGCATTCTTCAGTTTAGCATGAGAAAAGATCCCTTGCAGGCTGGCAAAGGCAAGTCCCAGAGCTGCAGAGAGCAGCAGCAGGAATAGAAGCCAAGCTGTCCGCGGTTCCTGCAGGGGGAGAACCTTGACAAGGACTTGTGGGACTGACCATGCACAAAAGAGGAGGAAGAAGAAGAAGAAGAAGAAGAAGAAGAAGAAGAAGAGGAAGAAGAGGAAGAAGAGTTGAGTGGTACCGTGGCATCTCTTCCAAAGCGTGACATGTAGCGATGACGAGCAGACTTTTTGCCTTCCACAACTTGTTTGGCTGCTGTGCTTCTTGGGCAGGGATGCATGAGAAGCGCTCTGGTCCCTGCCAGGCGCTTGTGTTAGCTGCAGGGAGAGCTGAGAAGTGGCAGCTGCGGCTGCCAGCATGGTGGAGCATGAGCAGCCGGCTCCCAGGCCAAATGGTCCAAAGAAATGGTGGCAAGGGGCGGTGCTGAGAACTGCAGAGGAAGGCAAAAAACCGCCGGGGACCAGTGCCAATGTGCCCCGGGGGAAAAAGTTCCTTGCTGAGCCCAGTGCTGGCCATGGGCTGTTCCCTGAGCATGTGAGCCAGACCTGGCTCCTTGTCCCACAGGCTGCTCATGCTTCCCAGGAGCTGCCCAAGCCCTATCCTCCCTTGAGCTGGAGCTATGTCGCGGACTTGCCAGAGTGCCCAAGTGCCTCTGAGCCGATAGACTTTGTGGGCAAGAATTCTTGCTGTCCCTGTGTAGGACACCAGGGGGTGTTCCAAAGTACTGCAAGCCCTTGCAAGCCCTTGCAAGCCCTCGACATCCTATCTCGTACGGCTCCTGAGCGTTGCTCTGTAGGAGATGAGGATGGTGAGCTCTGCAGTGCTCCTCAAGAAGGAATTGCTTGGTCTTGCCACTGCTATCCAGTTGAAAAGGATTTGCATCCATGAGCCGAGCTTGGAAGGTGGCCCTGCCAGCAGATTGTCTTGCAGCGGAGAACCTCCAGCAGCCTCATGCAAGGTTTTCTTCCCTCAGCCCCTGGCCTGTGATTCCAGCAGCTCCTCAAGTGCTTCCTGTCAGATGTGCTGGGGCTGCCCCCGGGCCAGCTCTGGCAGTGGACACGGGAGGCTGCTCCTCTGGATCCTGTGTGGGGCCTGGTGACCACTGCGTTGCCGGGTGCTGGCATTGTGACATGGGGCTGACACAGCCGCATATGTGCAGCGCTTTGGAGGAAGCCTTTGGGGTGCTGGCTCCAAATCAGTCCCTGTAGCTACAAAATAGGGGAGTAAGCAACCTAATAGAGTCCCTTTTTTGCAAAAAGACAGTGTGGATTTGTTGCCAGTGCAGCCTTACTTCCAGTAGCAATACTGTCTTTAGTATCATGTATGGAGGCCTCAGGGCTCGCTCAGGGCTTGTCACGCAGAACTGCAGGCCTGACAGAGCAGAACTGCTCTCCTCTCCTCTCCTCTCCTCTCCTCCCCTCTCCTCTCCTCTCCTCTCCTCTCCTCTCCTCTCCTCTCCTCTCCTCTCCTCTCCTCTCCTCTCCTCTCCTCTTCTCTCCTGTCCGCCAGTCCAATATCTAAGAGCTGTTTGCCTGAAAGGACAGAGGGGTTTCAGTTTCAAAATTAATTTCCAGGACACAGAACACAATGAATTTTATTTTATTTTGTTGTTAATTTATTAATTTTCTTGATTTTATGTTAATTCATGTTATGTTTCTTCGTGTCATTTTTTTTCCCTTTGTGACTCTGTTTCAGAACCCAGGCTCACAAGCATTAGCTCAAGCCCAAGTGTAGCCAGGAGTAGGCTGAGGCATTCTTCAGTTTAGCATGAGAAAAGATCCCTTGCAGGCTGGCAAAGGCAAGTCCCAGAGCTGCAGAGAGCAGCAGCAGGAATAGAGGCCAAGCTGTCCGCGGTTCCTGCAGAGGGAGAACCTTGACAAGGAGTTGTGGGACTGACCATGCACAAAAGAGGAGGAAGAAGAGGAAGAAGAAGAGGAAGAAGAGGAAGAAGAGGAAGAAGAGGTGAGTGGTACCGTGGCATCTCTTCCAAAGCGTGACATGTAGCGATGACGAGCAGACTTTTTGCCTTCCACAACTTGTTTGGCTGCTGTGCTTCTTGGGCAGGGATGCATGAGAAGCGCTCTGGTCCCTGCCAGGCGCTTGTGTTACCTGCAGGGAGAGCTGAGAAGTGGCAGCTGAGGCTGCCAGCATGGTGGAGCATGAGCAGCCGGCTCCCAGGCCAAATGGCCCAAAGAAATGGTGGCAAGGGGCGGTGCTGAGAACTGCAGAGGAAGGCAAAAAACCGCCGGGGACCAGTGCCAATGTGCCCCGGGGGAAAAAGTTCCTTGCTGAGCCCAGTGCTGGCCATGGGCTGTTCCCTGAGCATGTGAGCCAGACCTGGCTCCTTGTCCCACAGGCTGCTCATGCTTGCCAGGAGCTGCCCAAGCCCTATCCTCCCTTGAGCTGGAGCTATGTCGCGGACTTGCCAGAGTGCCCAAGTGCCTCTGAGCCGATAGACTTTGTGGGCAAGAATTCTTGCTGTCCCTGTGTAGGACACCAGGGGGTGTTCCAAAGTACTGCAAGCCCTTGCAAGCCCTTGCAAGCCCTCGACATCCTATCTCGTACGGCTCCTGAGCGTTGCTCTGTAGGAGATGAGGATGGTGAGCTCTGCAGTGCTCCTCAAGAAGGAATTGCTTGGTCTTGCCACTGCTATCCAGTTGAAAAGGATTTGCATCCATGAGCCGAGCTTGGAAGGTGGCCCTGCCAGCAGATTGTCTTGCAGCGGAGAACCTCCAGCAGCCTCATGCAAGGTTTTCTTCCCTCAGCCCCTGGCCTGTGATTCCAGCAGCTCCTCAAGTGCTTCCTGTCAGATGTGCTGGGGCTGCCCCCGGGCCAGCTCTGGCAGTGGACACGGGAGGCTGCTCCTCTGGATCCTGTGTGGGGCCTGGTGACCACTGCGTTGCCGGGTGCTGGCATTGTGACATGGGGCTGACACAGCCGCATATGTGCAGCCCTTTGGAGGAAGCCTTTGGGGTGCTGGCTCCAAATCAGTCCCTGTAGCTACAAAATAGGGGAGTAAGCAACCTAATAGAGTCCCTTTTTTGCAAAAAGACAGTGTGGATTTGTTGCCAGTGCAGCCTTACTTCCAGTAGCAATACTGTCTTTAGTATCATGTATGGAGGCCTCAGGGCTCGCTCAGGGCTTGTCACGCAGAACTGCAGGCCTGACAGAGCAGAACTGCTCTCCTCTCCTCTCCTCTCCTCTCCTCCCCTCTCCTCTCCTCTCCTCTCCTCTCCTCTCCTCTCCTCTCCTCTCCTCTCCTCTTCTCTCCTGTCCGCCAGTCCAATATCTAAGAGCTGTTTGCCTGAAAGGACAGAGGGGTTTCAGTTTCAAAATTAATTTCCAGGACACAGAACACAATGAATTTTATTTTATTTTGTTGTTAATTTATTAATTTTCTTGATTTTATGTTAATTCATGTTATGTTTCTTCGTGTCATTTTTTTTCCCTTTGTGACTCTGTTTCAGAACCCAGGCTCACAAGCATTAGCTCAAGCCCAAGTGTAGCCAGGAGTAGGCTGAGGCATTCTTCAGTTTAGCATGAGAAAAGATCCCTTGCAGGCTGGCAAAGGCAAGTCCCAGAGCTGCAGAGAGCAGCAGCAGGAATAGAGGCCAAGCTGTCCGCGGTTCCTGCAGAGGGAGAACCTTGACAAGGAGTTGTGGGACTGACCATGCACAAAAGAGGAGGAAGAAGAGGAAGAAGAAGAGGAAGAAGAGGAAGAAGAGGAAGAAGAGGTGAGTGGTACCGTGGCATCTCTTCCAAAGCGTGACATGTAGCGATGACGAGCAGACTTTTTGCCTTCCACAACTTGTTTGGCTGCTGTGCTTCTTGGGCAGGGATGCATGAGAAGCGCTCTGGTCCCTGCCAGGCGCTTGTGTTACCTGCAGGGAGAGCTGAGAAGTGGCAGCTGAGGCTGCCAGCATGGTGGAGCATGAGCAGCCGGCTCCCAGGCCAAATGGCCCAAAGAAATGGTGGCAAGGGGCGGTGCTGAGAACTGCAGAGGAAGGCAAAAAACCGCCGGGGACCAGTGCCAATGTGCCCCGGGGGAAAAAGTTCCTTGCTGAGCCCAGTGCTGGCCATGGGCTGTTCCCTGAGCATGTGAGCCAGACCTGGCTCCTTGTCCCACAGGCTGCTCATGCTTGCCAGGAGCTGCCCAAGCCCTATCCTCCCTTGAGCTGGAGCTATGTCGCGGACTTGCCAGAGTGCCCAAGTGCCTCTGAGCTGATAGACCTTGTGGGCAAGAATCCTTGCTGTCCCTGTGTAGGACACCAGTGGGTGTTCCAAAGCACTGCAAGCCCTTGCAAGCCCTTGCAAGCCCTCGACGTCCTATCTCTTAAGGCTCCTGAGCGTTGCTCTGTAGGAGATTAGGATGGTGAGCTCTGCAGTGCTCCTCAGAAGGAATTGCCTTGGTCTTGCCACTGCTATCCAGTTGAAAAGGATTTGCATCCATGAGCCGAGCTTGGAAGGTGGCCCTGCCAGCACATTGTCTTGCAGCGGAGAACCTCCAGCAGCCTCATGCAAGGTTTTCTTCCCTCAGCCCCTGGCCTGTGACTCCAGCAGCTCCTCAAGTGCTTCCTGTCAGATGTGCTGGGGCTGCCCCCGGGCCAGCTCTGGCAGTGGACACGGGAGGCTGCTCCTCTGGATCCTGCGTGGGGCCTGGTGACCACTGCGTTGCCGGGTGCTGGCATTGTGACATGGGGGTGACACAGCCGCATATGTGCAGCCCTTTGGAGGAAGCCTTTGGGGTGCTGGCTCCAAATCAGTCCCTGTAGCTACAAAATAGGGGAGTAAGCAACCTAATAGAGTCCCTTTTTTGCAAAAAGACAGTGTGGATTTGTTGCCAGTGCAGCCTTACTTCCAGTAGCAATACTGCCTGTAGTCTCATGTATGGAGGCCTCAGGGCTCGCTCAGGGCTTGTGACGCAGAACTGCAGGCCTGACAGAGCAGAACTGCTCTCCTCTCCTCTCCTCTCCTCTCCTCTCCTCTCCTCTTCTCTCCTCTCCTGTCCGCCAGTCCAATATCTAAGAGACTGTTTGCCTGAAAGGACAGAGGGTTTTCAGTTCCAAAATCAATTTCAAGGACACAGAACACAATGAATTTTATTTTATTTTGTTGTTAATTTATTAATTTTCTTGATTTAATGTTAATTCATGTGATGTTTCTTCGTGTCATTTTTTTTCCCTTTGTGACTCTGTTTCAGAACCCAGGCTCACAAGCATTAGCTCAAGCCCAAGTGTAGCCAGGAGTAGGCTGAGGCATTCTTCAGTTTAGCCTGAGAAAAGATCCCTTGCAGGCTGGCAAAGGCAAGTCCCAGAGCTGCAGAGAGCAGCAGCAGGAATAGAGGCCAAGCTGTGCGCGGTTCCTGCAGAGGGAGAACCTTGACAAGGAGTTGTGGGACTGACCATGCACAAAAGAGGAGGAAGAAGAAGAAGAAGAAGAAGAAGAAGAAGAAGAAGAGGAAGAAGAGGAAGAAGAGGAAGAAGAGGTGAGTGGTACCGTGGCATCTCTTCTAAAGCGTGACATGTAGCAATGACGAGCAGACTTTTTGCCTTCCACAACTTGTTTGGCTGCTGTGCTTCTTGGGCAGGGATGCATGAGAAGCGCTCTGGTCCCTGCCAGGCGCTTGTGTTAGCTGCAGGGAGAGCTGAGAAGTGGCAGCTGCGGCTGCCAGCATGGTGGAGCATGAGCAGCCAGCTCCCAGGCCAAATGGCCCAAAGCAATGTTGGCAAGGGGCCGTGCTGAGAACCGCAGAGGAAGGCAAAAAAACGCCGGGGACCAGTGCCAATGTGCCCCAGGGGAAAAAGTTCCTTGCTGAGCCCAGTGCTGGCCATGGGCTGTTCCCTGAGCATGTGAGCCAGACCTGGCTCCTTGTCCCACAGGCTGCTCATGCTTGCCAGGAGCTGCCCAAGCCCTATCCTCCCTTGAGCTGGAGCTATGTCGCGGACTTGCCAGAGTGCCCAAGTGCCTCTGAGCTGATAGACCTTGTGGGCAAGAATCCTTGCTGTCCCTGTGTAGGACACCAGTGGGTGTTCCAAAGCACTGCAAGCCCTTGCAAGCCCTTGCAAGCCCTCGACATCCTATCTCTTACGGCTCCTGAGCGTTGCTCTGTAGGAGATGAGGATGGTGAGCTGTGCAGTGCTCCTCAAGAAGGAATTGCCTTGGTCTTGCCACTGCTATCCAGTTGAAAAGGATTTGCATCCATGAGCCGAGCTTGGAAGGTGGCCCTGCCAGCACATTGTCTTGCAGCGGAGAACCTCCAGCAGCCTCATGCAAGGTTTTCTTCCCTCAGCCCCTGGCCTGTGATTTCAGCAGCTCCTCAAGTGCTTCCTGTCAGATGTGCTGGGGCTGCCCCCGGGCCAGCTCTGGCAGTGGACACGGGAGGCTGCTCCTCTGGATCCTGCGTGGGGCCTGGTGACCACTGCGTTACCGGGTGCTGGCATTGTGACATGGGGGTGACACAGCCGCATATGTGCAGCCCTTTGGAGGAAGCCTTTGGGGTGCTGGCTCCAAATCAGTCCCTGTAGCTACAAAATAGGGGAGTAAGCAACCTCATAGAGTCCCTTTTTTGTAAAAAGACAGTGTGGATTTGTTGCCAGTGCAGCCTTACTTCCAGTAGCAATACTGCCTGTAGTATCATGTATGGAGGCCTCAGGGCTCGCACAGGGCTTGTCACGCAGAACTGCAGGCGTGACAGAGCAGAACTGCTCTCCTCTCCTCTCCTCTCCTCTCCTCTCCTCTCCTCTCCTCTCCTCTCCTCTCCTCTTCTCTTCTCTCCTGTCCGCCAGTCCAATATCTAAGAGACTGTTTGCCTGAAAGGACAGAGGGTTTTCAGTTCCAAAATCAATGTCAAGGACACAGAACACAATGAATTTTATTTTATTTTGCTGTTAATTTATTAATTTTCTTGATTTTATGTTAATTCATGTTATGTTATTTCATGTCATTTTTTTTCCCTTTGTGACTCTGTTTCAGAACCCAGGCTCACAAGCATTAGCTCAAGCCCAAGTGTATCCAGGAGTAGGCTGAGGCATTCTTCAGTTTAGCATGAGAAAAGATCCCTTGCAGGCTGGCAAAGGCAAGTCCCAGAGCTGCAGAGAGCAGCAGCAGGAATAGAAGCCAAGCTGTCCGCGGTTCCTGCAGGGGGAGAACCTTGACAAGGAGTTGTGGGACTGACCATGCACAAAAGAGGAGGAAGAAGAAGAAGAAGAAGAAGAAGAAGAAGAAGAAGAGGAAGAAGAGGAAGAAGAGTTGAGTGGTACCGTGGCATCTCTTCCAAAGCGTGACATGTAGCGATGACGAGCAGACTTTTTGCCTTCCACAACTTGTTTGGCTGCTGTGCTTCTTGGGCAGGGATGCATGAGAAGCGCTCTGGTCCCTGCCAGGCGCTTGTGTTAGCTGCAGGGAGAGCTGAGAAGTGGCAGCTGCGGCTGCCAGCATGGTGGAGCATGAGCAGCCGGCTCCCAGGCCAAATGGCCCAAAGAAATGGTGGCAAGGGGCGGTGCTGAGAACTGCAGAGGAAGGCAAAACACCGCCGGGGACCAGTGCCAATGTGCCCCGGGGGAAAAAGTTCCTTGCTGAGCCCAGTGCTGGCCATGGGCTGTTCCCTGAGCATGTGAGCCAGACCTGGCTCCTTGTCCCACAGGCTGCTCATGCTTGCCAGGAGCTGCCCAAGCCCTATCCTCCCTTGAGCTGGAGCTATGTCGCGGACTTGCCAGAGTGCCCAAGTGCCTCTGAGCCGATAGACCTTGTGGGCAAGAATTCTTGCTGTCCCTGTGTAGGACACCAGGGGGTGTTCCAAAGTACTGCAAGCCCTTGCAAGCCCTTGCAAGCCCTCGACATCCTATCTCGTACGGCTCCTGAGCGTTGCTCTGTAGGAGATGAGGATGGTGAGCTCTGCAGTGCTCCTCAAGAAGGAATTGCTTGGTCTTGCCACTGCTATCCAGTTGAAAAGGATTTGCATCCATGAGCCGAGCTTGGAAGGTGGCCCTGCCAGCACATTGTCTTGCAGCGGAGAACCTCCAGCAGCCTCATGCAAGGTTTTCTTCCCTCAGCCCCTGGCCTGTGATTCCAGCCGCTCCTCAAGTGCTTCCTGTCAGATGTGCTGGGGCTGCCCCCGGGCCAGCTGTGGCAGTGGACACGGGAGGCTGCTCCTCTGGATCCTGCGTGGGGCCTGGTGACCACTGCGTTGCCGGGTGCTGGCATTGTGACATGGGGCTGACACAGCCGCATATGTGCAGCCCTTTGGAGGAAGCCTTTGGGGTGCTGGCTCCAAATCAGTCCCTGTACCTACAAAATAGGGGAGTAAGCAACCTAATAGAGTCCCTTTTTTGCAAAAAGACAGTGTGGATTTGTTGCCAGTGCAGCCTTACTTCCAGTAGCAATACTGTCTGTAGTATCATGTATGGAGGCCTCAGGGCTCGCTCAGGGCTTGTCACGCAGAACTGCAGGCCTGACAGAGCAGAACTGCTCTCCTCTCCTCTCCTCTCCTCTCCTCCTCTCTCCTCTCCTCTCCTCTCCTCTCCTCTCCTCTCCTCTCCTCTCCTCTCCTCTCCTCTCCTCTCCTCTCCTCTCCTCTCCTCTTCTCTCCTGTCCGCCAGTCCAATATCTAAGAGCTGTTTGCCTGAAAGGACAGAGGGGTTTCAGTTTCAAAATTAATTTCCAGGACACAGAACACAATGAATTGTATTTTATTTTGTTGTTAATTTATTAATTTTCTTGATTTTATGTTAATTCATGTTATGTTTCTTCGTGTCATTTTTTTTCCCTTTGTGACTCTGTTTCAGAACCCAGGCTCACAAGCATTAGCTCAAGCCCAAGTGTAGCCAGGAGTAGGCTGAGGCATTCTTCAGTTTAGCATGAGAAAAGATCCCTTGCAGGCTGGCAAAGGCAAGTCCCAGAGCTGCAGAGAGCATCAGCAGGAATAGAGGCCAAGCTGTCCGCGGTTCCTGCAGAGGGAGAACCTTGACAAGGACTTGTGGGACTGACCATGCACAAAAGAGGAGGAAGAAGAGGAAGAAGAAGAAGAAGAAGAGGAAGAAGAGGAAGAAGAGGTGAGTGGTACCGTGGCATCTCTTCCAAAGCGTGACATGTAGCGATGACGAGCAGACTTTTTGCCTTGCACAACTTGTTTGGCTGCTGTGCTTCTTGGGCAGGGATGCATGAGAAGCGCTCTGGTCCCTGCCAGGCGCTTGTGTTAGCTGCAGGGAGAGCTGACAAGTGGCAGCTGCGGCTGCCAGCATGGTGGAGCATGAGCAGCCGGCTCCCAGGCCAAATGGCCCAAAGAAATGGTGGCAAGGGGCGGTGCTGAGAACTGCAGAGGAAGGCAAAAAACCGCCGGGGACCAGTGCCAATGTGCCCCGGGGGAAAAAGTTCCTTGCTGAGCCCAGTGCTGGCCATGGGCTGTTCCTTGAGCATGTGAGCCAGACCTGGCTCCTTGTCCCACAGGCTGCTCATGCTTGCCAGGAGCTGCCCAAGCCCTATCCTCCCTTGAGCTGGAGCTATGTCACGGACTTGCCAGAGTGCCCAACTGCCTCTGAGCTGCTAGACCTTGTGGGCAAGAATCCTTGCTGTCCCTTTGTAGGACACCAGTGGGTGTTCCAAAGCACTGCAAGCCCTTGCAAGCCCTTGCAAGCCCTCGACGTCCTATCTCTTACGGCTCCTGAGCGTTGCTCTGTAGGAGATGAGGATGGTGAGCTCTGCAGTGCTCCTCAAGAAGGAATTGCCTTGGTCTTGCCACTGCTATCCAGTTGAAAAGGATTTGCATCCATGAGCCGAGCTTGGAAGGTGGCCCTGCCAGCAGCTTGTCTTGCAGCGGAGAACCTCCAGCAGCCTCATGCAAGGTTTTCTTCCCTCAGCCCCTGGCCTGTGATTCCAGCAGCTCCTCAAGTGCTTCCTGTCAGATGTGCTGGGGCTGCCCCCGGGCCAGCTCTGGCAGTGGACACGGGAGGCTGCTCCTCTGGATCCTGCGTGGGGCCTGGTGACCACTGCGTTGCCGGGTGCTGGCATTGTGACATGGGGGTGACACAGCCGCATATGTGCAGCCCTTTGGAGGAAGCCTTTGGGGTGCTGGCTCCAAATCAGTCCCTGTAGCTACAAAATAGGGGAGTAAGCAACCTAATAGAGTCCCTTTTTTGCAAAAAGACAGTGTGGATTTGTTGCCAGTGCAGCCTTACTTCCAGTAGCAATACTGCCTGTAGTATCATGTATGGAGGCCTCAGGGCTCGCTCAGGGCTTGTCACGCAGAACTGCAGGCCTGACAGAGCAGAACTGCTCTCCTCTCCTCTCCTCTCCTCTCCTCTCCTCTCCTCTCCACTCCTCTCCTGTCCGCCAGTCCAATATCTAAGAGACTGTTTGCCTGAAAGGACAGAGGGTTTTCAGTTCCAAAATCAATTTCAAGGACACGTAACACAATGAATTTTATTTTATTTTGTTGTTAATTTATTAATTTTCTTGATTTTATGTTAATTCATGTTATGTTTCTTCGTGTCACTTTTTTTCCCTTTGTGACTCTGTTTCAGAACCCAGGCTCACAAGCATTAGCTCAAGCCCAAGTGTAGCCAGGAGTAGGCTGAGGCATTCTTCAGTTTAGCCTGAGAAAAGATCCCTTGCAGGCTGGCAAAGGCAAGTCCCAGAGCTGCAGAGAGCAGCAGCAGGAATAGAGGCCAAGCTGTCCGCGGTTCCTGCAGAGGGAGAACCTTGACAAGGAGTTGTGGGACTGTCCATGCACAAAAGAGGAGGAAGAAGAAGAAGAAGAAGAAGAAGAAGAGGAAGAAGAGGAAGAAGAGGTGAGTGGTACCGTGGCATCTCTTCCAAAGCGTGACATGTAGTGATGACGAGCAGACTTTTTGCCTTGCACAACTTGTTTGGCTGCTGTGCTTCTTGGGCAGGGATGCATGAGAAGCGCTCTGGTCCCTGCCAGGTGCTTGTGTTACCTGCAGGGAGAGCTGAGAAGTGGCAGCTGAGGCTGCCAGCATGGTGGAGCATGAGCAGCCGGCTCCCAGGCCAAATGGCCCAAAGAAATGGTGGCAAGGGGCGGTGCTGAGAACTGCAGAGGAAGGCAAAACACCGCCGGGGACCAGTGCCAATGTGCCCCGGGGGAAAAAGTTCCTTGCTGAGCCCAGTGCTGGCCATGGGCTGTTCCCTGAGCATGTGAGCCAGACCTGGCTCCTTGTCCCACAGGCTGCTCTACGCTTGCCAGGAGCTGCCCAAGCCCTATCCTCCCTTGAGCTGGAGCTATGTCGCGGACTTGCCAGAGTGCCCAAGTGCCTCTGAGCTGATAGACCTTGTGGGCAAGAATCCTTGCTGTCCCTGTGTAGGACACCAGTGGGTGTTCCAAAGCACTGCAAGCCCTTGCAAGCCCTTGCAAGCCCTCGACGTCCTATCTCTTAAGGCTCCTGAGCGTTGCTCTGTAGGAGATGAGGATGGTGAGCTGTGCAGTGCTCCTCAAGAAGGAATTGCCTTGGTCTTGCCACTGCTATCCAGTTGAAAAGGATTTGCATCCATGAGCCGAGCTTGGAAGGTGGCCCTGCCAGCACATTGTCTTGCAGCGGAGAACCTCCAGCAGCCTCATGCAAGGTTTTCTTCCCTCAGCCCCTGGCCTGTGACTCCAGCAGCTCCACAAGTGCTTCCTGTCAGATGTGCTGGGGCTGCGCCCGGGCCAGCTCTGGCAGTGGACACGGGAGGCTGCTCCTCTGGATCCTGCGTGGGGCCTGGTGACCACTGCGTTGCCGGGTGCTGGCATTGTGACATGGGGGTGACACAGCCGCATATGTGCAGCCCTTTGGAGGAAGCCTTTGGGGTGCTGGCTCCAAATCAGTCCCTGTAGCTACAAAATAGGGGAGTAAGCAACCTCATAGAGTCCCTTTTTTGCAAAAAGACAGTGTGGATTTGTTGCCAGTGCAGCCTTACTTCCAGTAGCAATACTGCCTGTAGTCTCATGTATGGAGGCCTCAGGGCTCGCTCAGGGCTTGTCACGCAGAACTGCAGGCCTGACAGAGCAGAACTGCTCTCCTCTCCTCTCCTCTCCTCTCCTCTCCTCTCCTCTCCTCCCCTCTCCTCTCCTCTCCTCTCCTGTCCGCCAGTCCAATATCTAAGAGACTGTTTGCCTGAAAGGACAGAGGGTTTTCAGTTCCAAAATCAATTTCAAGGACACATAACACAATGAATTGTATTTTATTTTGTTGTTAATTTATTAATTTTCTTGATTTTATGTTAATTCATGTTATGTTTCTTCGTGTCACTTTTTTTCCCTTTGTGACTCTGTTTCAGAACCCAGGCTCACAAGCATTAGCTCAAGCCCAAGTGTAGCCAGGAGTAGGCTGAGGCATTCTTCAGTTTAGCCTGAGAAAAGATCCCTTGCAGGCTGGCAAAGGCAAGTCCCAGAGCTGCAGAGAGCAGCAGCAGGAATAGAGGCCAAGCTGTCCGCGGTTCCTGCAGAGGGAGAACCTTGACAAGGAGTTGTGGGACTGTCCATGCACAAAAGAGGAGGAAGAAGAAGAAGAAGGAGAAGAAGAGGAGGAAGAAGAGGAAGAAGAGGTGAGTGGTACCGTGGCATCTCTTCCAAAGCGTGACATGTAGCGATGACGAGCAGACTTTTTGCCTTCCACAACTTGTTTGGCTGCTGTGCTTCTTGGGCAGGGATGCATGAGAAGCGCTCTGGTCCCTGCCAGGTGCTTGTGTTACCTGCAGGGAGAGCTGAGAAGTGGCAGCTGAGGCTGCCAGCATGGTGGAGCATGAGCAGCCGGCTCCCAGGCCAAATGGCCCAAAGAAATGGTGGCAAGGGGCGGTGCTGAGAACTGCAGAGGAAGGCAAAAAACCGCCGGGGACCAGTGCCAATGTGCCCCGGGGGAAAAAGTTCCTTGCTGAGCCCAGTGCTGGCCATGGGCTGTTCCCTGAGCATGTGAGCCAGACCTGGCTCCTTGTCCCACAGGCTGCTCATGCTTGCCAGGAGCTGCCCAAGCCCTATCCTCCCTTGAGCTGGAGCTATGTCGCGGACTTGCCAGAGTGCCCAAGTGCCTCTGAGCTGATAGACCTTGTGGGCAAGAATCCTTGCTGTCCCTGTGTAGGACACCAGTGGGTGTTCCAAAGCACTGCAAGCCCTTGCAAGCCCTTGCAAGCCCTCGACGTCCTATCTCTTAAGGCTCCTGAGCGTTGCTCTGTAGGAGATTAGGATGGTGAGCTCTGCAGTGCTCCTCAGAAGGAATTGCCTTGGTCTTGCCACTGCTATCCAGTTGAAAAGGATTTGCATCCATGAGCCGAGCTTGGAAGGTGGCCCTGCCAGCACATTGTCTTGCAGCGGAGAACCTCCAGCAGCCTCATGCAAGGTTTTCTTCCCTCAGCCCCTGGCCTGTGACTCCAGCAGCTCCTCAAGTGCTTCCTGTCAGATGTGCTGGGGCTGCCCCCGGGCCAGCTCTGGCAGTGGACACGGGAGGCTGCTCCTCTGGATCCTGCGTGGGGCCTGGTGACCACTGCGTTGCCGGGTGCTGGCATTGTGACATGGGGGTGACACAGCCGCATATGTGCAGCCCTTTGGAGGAAGCCTTTGGGGTGCTGGCTCCAAATCAGTCCCTGTAGCTACAAAGTAGGAGAGTAAGCAACCTAATAGAGTCCCTTTTTTGCAAAAAGACAGTGTGGATTTGTTGCCAGTGCAGCCTTACTTCCAGTAGCAATACTGCCTGTAGTCTCATGTATGGAGGCCTCAGGGCTCGCTCAGGGCTTGTCACGCAGAACTGCAGGCCTGACAGAGCAGAACTGCTCTCCTCTCCTCTCCTCTCCTCTCCTCTCCTCTCCTCTCCTCTCCTGTCCGCCAGTCCAATATCTAAGAGACAGTTTGCCTGAAAGGACAGAGGGTTTTCAGTTCCAAAATCAATTTCAAGGACACATAACACAATGAATTGTATTTTATTTTGTTGTTAATTTATTAATTTTCTTGATTTTATGTTAATTCATGTTATGTTTCTTCGTGTCACTTTTTTTCCCTTTGTGACTCTGTTTCAGAAGCCAGGCTCACAAGCATTAGCTCAAGCCCAAGTGTAGCCAGGAGTAGGCTGAGGCATTCTTCAGTTTAGCCTGAGAAAAGATCCCTTGCAGGCTGGCAAAGGCAAGTCCCAGAGCTGCAGAGAGCAGCAGCAGGAATAGAGGCCAAGCTGTCCGCGGTTCCTGCAGAGGGAGAACCTTGACAAGGAGTTGTGGGACTGTCCATGCACAAAAGAGGAGGAAGAAGAAGAAGAAGAAGAAGAAGAGGAGGAAGAAGAGGAAGAAGAGGTGAGTGGTACCGTGGCATCTCTTCCAAAGCGTGACATGTAGCGATGACGAGCAGACTTTTTGCCTTCCACAACTTGTTTGGCTGCTGTGCTTCTTGGGCAGGGATGCATGAGAAGCGCTCTGGTCCCTGCCAGGTGCTTGTGTTACCTGCAGGGAGAGCTGAGAAGTGGCAGCTGAGGCTGCCAGCATGGTGGAGCATGAGCAGCCGGCTCCCAGGCCAAATGGCCCAAAGAAATGGTGGCAAGGGGCGGTGCTGAGAACTGCAGAGGAAGGCAAAAAACCGCCGGGGACCAGTGCCAATGTGCCCCGGGGGAAAAAGTTCCTTGCTGAGCCCAGTGCTGGCCATGGGCTGTTCCCTGAGCATGTGAGCCAGACCTGGCTCCTTGTCCCACAGGCTGCTCATGCTTGCCAGGAGCTGCCCAAGCCCTATCCTCCCTTGAGCTGGAGCTATGTCGCGGACTTGCCAGAGTGCCCAAGTGCCTCTGAGCTGATAGACCTTGTGGGCAAGAATCCTTGCTGTCCCTGTGTAGGACACCAGTGGGTGTTCCAAAGCACTGCAAGCCCTTGCAAGCCCTTGCAAGCCCTCGACGTCCTATCTCTTAAGGCTCCTGAGCGTTGCTCTGTAGGAGATGAGGATGGTGAGCTCTGCAGTGCTCCTCAGAAGGAATTGCCTTGGTCTTGCCACTGCTATCCAGTTGAAAAGGATTTGCATCCATGAGCCGAGCTTGGAAGGTGGCCCTGCCAGCACATTGTCTTGCAGCGGAGAACCTCCAGCAGCCTCATGCAAGGTTTTCTTCCCTCAGCCCCTGGCCTGTGACTCCAGCAGCTCCACAAGTGCTTCCTGTCAGATGTGCTGGGGCTGCGCCCGGGCCAGCTCTGGCAGTGGACACGGGAGGCTGCTCCTCTGGATCCTGCGTGGGGCCTGGTGACCACTGCGTTGCCGGGTGCTGGCATTGTGACATGGGGGTGACACAGCCGCATATGTGCAGCCCTTTGGAGGAAGCCTTTGGGGTGCTGGCTCCAAATCAGTCCCTGTAGCTACAAAATAGGGGAGTAAGCAACCTCATAGAGTCCCTTTTTTGCAAAAAGACAGTGTGGATTTGTTGCCAGTGCAGCCTTACTTCCAGTAGCAATACTGCCTGTAGTCTCATGTATGGAGGCCTCAGGGCTCGCTCAGGGCTTGTCACGCAGAACTGCAGGCCTGACAGAGCAGAACTGCTCTCCTCTCCTCTCCTCTCCTCTCCTCTCCTCTCCTCTCCTCTCCTCTCCTCCCCTCTCCTCTCCTCTCCTCTCCTCTCCTCTCCTCTTCTCTCCTGTCCACCAGTCCAATATCTAAGAGACTGTTTGCCTGAAAGGACAGAGGGTTTTCAGTTCCAAAATCAGTTTCAAGGACACATAACACAATGAATTGTATTTTATTTTGTTGTTAATTTATTAATTTTCTTGATTTTATGTTAATTCATGTTATGTTTCTTCGTGTCATTTTTTTTCCCTTTGTGACTCTGTTTCAGAACCCAGGCTCACAAGCATTAGCTCAAGCCCAAGTGTAGCCAGGAGTAGGCTGAGGCATTCTTCAGTTTAGCCTGAGAAAAGATCCCTTGCAGGCTGGCAAAGGCAAGTCCCAGAGCTGCAGAGAGCAGCAGCAGGAATAGAGGCCAAGCTGTCCGCGGTTCCTGCAGAGGGAGAACCTTGACAAGGAGTTGTGGGACTGACCATGCACAAAAGAGGAGGAAGAAGAGGAAGAAGAAGAAGAAGAAGAGGAAGAAGAGGAAGAAGAGGTGAGTGGTACCGTGGCATCTCTTCCAAAGCGTGACATGTAGCGATGACGAGCAGACTTTTTGCCTTGCACAACTTGTTTGGCTGCTGTGCTTCTTGGGCAGGGATGCATGAGAAGCGCTCTGGTCCCTGCCAGGCGCTTGTGTTAGCTGCAGGGAGAGCTGAGAAGTGGCAGCTGCGGCTGCCAGCATGGTGGAGCATGAGCAGCCGGCTCCCAGGCCAAATGGCCCAAAGAAATGGTGGCAAGGGGCGGTGCTGAGAACTGCAGAGGAAGGCAAAAAACCGCCGGGGACCAGTGCCAATGTGCCCCGGGGGAAAAAGTTCCTTGCTGAGCCCAGTGCTGGCCATGGGCTGTTCCTTGAGCATGTGAGCCAGACCTGGCTCCTTGTCCCACAGGCTGCTCATGCTTGCCAGGAGCTGCCCAAGCCCTATCCTCCCTTGAGCTGGAGCTATCTGGCGGACTTGCCAGAGTGCCCAACTGCCTCTGAGCTGATAGACCTTGTGGGCAAGAATCCTTGCTGTCCCTGTGTAGGACACCAGTGGGTGTTCCAAAGCACTGCAAGCCCTTGCAAGCCCTTGCAAGCCCTCGACGTCCTATCTCTTACGGCTCCTGAGCGTTGCTCTGTAGGAGATGAGGATGGTGAGCTCTGCAGTGCTCCTCAAGAAGGAATTGCCTTGGTCTTGCCACTGCTATCCAGTTGAAAAGGATTTGCATCCATGAGCCGAGCTTGGAAGGTGGCCCTGCCAGCACATTGTCTTGCAGCGGAGAACCTCCAGCAGCCTCATGCAAGGTTTTCTTCCCTCAGCCCCTGGCCTGTGATTCCAGCAGCTCCTCAAGTGCTTCCTGTCAGATGTGCTGGGGCTGCCCCCGGGCCAGCTCTGGCAGTGGACACGGGAGGCTGCTCCTCTGGATCCTGCGTGGGGCCTGGTGACCACTGCGTTGCCGGGTGCTGGCATTGTGACATGGGGGTGACACAGCCGCATATGTGCAGCCCTTTGGAGGAAGCCTTTGGGGTGCTGGCTCCAAATCAGTCCCTGTACCTACAAAATAGGGGAGTAAGCAACCTAATAGAGTCCCTTTTTTGCAAAAAGACAGTGTGGATTTGTTGCCAGTGCAGCCTTACTTCCAGTAGCAATACTGCCTGTAGTAACATGTATGGAGGCCTCAGGGCTCGCACAGGGCTTGTCACGCAGAACTGCAGGCCTGACAGAGCAGAACTGCTCTCCTCTCCTCTCCTCTCCTCTCCTCTCCTCTCCTCTCCTCTCCTCTCCTCTCCTCTCCTCTCCTCTCCTCTTCTCTTCTCTCCTGTCCGCCAGTCCAATATCTAAGAGACTGTTTGCCTGAAAGGACAGAGGGTTTTCAGTTCCAAAATCAATGTCAAGGACACAGAACACAATGAATTTTATTTTATTTTGCTGTTAATTTATTAATTTTCTTGATTTTATGTTAATTCATGTTATGTTATTTCATGTCATTTTTTTTCCCTTTGTGACTCTGTTTCAGAACCCAGGCTCACAAGCATTAGCTCAAGCCCAAGTGTATCCAGGAGTAGGCTGAGGCATTCTTCAGTTTAGCATGAGAAAAGATCCCTTGCAGGCTGGCAAAGGCAAGTCCCAGAGTTGCAGAGAGCAGCAGCAGGAATAGAAGCCAAGCTGTCCGCGGTTCCTGCAGGGGGAGAACCTTGACAAGGACTTGTGGGACTGACCATGCACAAAAGAGGAGGAAGAAGAAGAAGAAGAAGAAGAAGAAGAAGAAGAAGAGGAAGAAGAGGAAGAAGAGTTGAGTGGTACCGTGGCATCTCTTCCAAAGCGTGACATGTAGCGATGACGAGCAGACTTTTTGCCTTGCACAACTTGTTTGGCTGTTGTGCTTCTTGGGCAGGGATGCATGAGAAGCGCTCTGGTCCCTGCCAGGCGCTTGTGTTAGCTGCAGGGAGAGCTGAGAAGTGGCAGCTGCGGCTGCCAGCATGGTGGAGCATGAGCAGCCGGCTCCCAGGCCAAATGGTCCAAAGAAATGGTGGCAAGGGGCGGTGCTGAGAACTGCAGAGGAAGGCAAAAAACCGCCGGGGACCAGTGCCAATGTGCCCCGGGGGAAAAAGTTCCTTGCTGAGCCCAGTGCTGGCCATGGGCTGTTCCTTGAGCATGTGAGCCAGACCTGGCTCCTTGTCCCACAGGCTGCTCATGCTTGCCAGGAGCTGCCCAAGCCCTATCCTCCCTTGAGCTGGAGCTATGTCACGGACTTGCCAGAGTGCCCAACTGCCTCTGAGCTGCTAGACCTTGTGGGCAAGAATCCTTGCTGTCCCTTTGTAGGACACCAGTGGGTGTTCCAAAGCACTGCAAGCCCTTGCAAGCCCTTGCAAGCCCTCAACGTCCTATCTCTTACGGCTCCTGAGCGTTGCTGTGTAGGAGATGAGGATGGTGAGCTCTGCAGTGCTCCTCAAGAAGGAATTGCCTTGGTCTTGCCACTGCTATCCAGTTGAAAAGGATTTGCATCCATGAGCCGAGCTTGGAAGGTGGCCCTGCCAGCAGATTGTCTTGCAGCGGAGAACCTCCAGCAGCCTCATGCAAGGTTTTCTTCCCTCAGCCCCTGGCCTGTGATTCCAGCAGCTCCTCAAGTGCTTCCTGTCAGATGTGCTGGGGCTGCCCCCGGGCCAGCTCTGGCAGTGGACACGGGAGGCTGCTCCTCTGGATCCTGCGTGGGGCCTGGTGACCACTGCGTTGCCGGGTGCTGGCATTGTGACATGGGGGTGACACAGCCGCATATGTGCAGCCCTTTGGAGGAAGCCTTTGGGGTGCTGGCTCCAAATCAGTCCCTGTAGCTACAAAATAGGGGAGTAAGCAACCTAATAGAGTCCCTTTTTTGCAAAAAGACAGTGTGGATTTGTTGCCAGTGCAGCCTTACTTCCAGTAGCAATACTGCCTGTAGTATCATGTATGGAGGCCTCAGGGCTCGCTCAGGGCTTGTCACGCAGAACTGCAGGCCTGACAGAGCAGAACTGCTCTCCTCTCCTCTCCTCTCCTCTCCTCTCCTCTCCTCTCCTCTCCTCTCCTCTCCTCTCCTCTCCACTCCTCTCCTGTCCGCCAGTCCAATATCTAAGAGACTGTTTGCCTGAAAGGACAGAGGGTTTTCAGTTCCAAAATCAATTTCAAGGACACGTAACACAATGAATTTTATTTTATTTTGTTGTTAATTTATTAATTTTCTTGATTTTATGTTAATTCATGTGATGTTTCTTCGTGTCATTTTTTTCCCTTTGTGACTCTGTTTCAGAACCCAGGCTCACAAGCATTAGCTCAAGCCCAAGTGTAGCCAGGAGTAGGCTGAGGCATTGTTCAGTTTAGCCTGAGAAAAGATCCCTTGCAGGCTGGCAAAGGCAAGTCCCAGAGCTGCAGAGAGCAGCAGCAGGAATAGAGGCCAAGCTGTCCGCGGTTCATGCAGAGGGAGAACCTTGACAAGGAGTTGTGGGACTGACCATGCACAAAAGAGGAGGAAGAAGAAGAAGAAGAAGAGGAAGAAGAAGAGGAAGAAGAGGAAGAAGAAGTGAGTGGTACCGTGGCATCTCTTCCAAAGCGTGACATGTAGCGATGACGAGCAGACTTTTTGCCTTGCACAACTTGTTTGGCTGCTGTGCTTCTTGGGCAGGGATGCATGAGAAGCGCTCTGGTCCCTGCCAGGCGCTTGTGTTAGCTGCAGGGAGAGCTGAGAAGTGGCAGCTGCGGCTGCCAGCATGGTGGAGCATGAGCAGCCGGCTCCCAGGCCAAATGGCCCAAAGAAATGGTGGCAAGGGGCGGTGCTGAGAACTGCAGAGGAAGGCAAAAAACCGCCGGGGACCAGTGCCAATGTGCCCCGGGGGAAAAAGTTCCTTGCTGAGCCCAGTGCTGGCCATGGGCTGTTCCCTGAGCATGTGAGCCAGACCTGGCTCCTTGTCCCACAGGCTGCTCACGCTTCCCAGGAGCTGCCCAAGCCCTATCCTCCCTTGAGCTGGAGCTATGTCGCAGACTTGCCAGAGTGCCCAAGTGCCTCTGAGCTGATAGACCTTGTGGGCAAGAATCCTTGCTGTCCCTGTGTAGGACACCAGTGGGTGTTCCAAAGCACTGCAAGCCCTTGCAAGCCCTTGCAAGCCCTCGACATCCTATCTCTTACGGCTCCTGAGCGTTGCTCTGTAGGAGATGAGGATGGTGAGCTGTGCAGTGCTCCTCAAGAAGGAATTGCCTTGGTCTTGCCACTGCTATCCAGTTGAAAAGGATTTGCATCCATGAGCCGAGCTTGGAAGGTGGCCCTGCCAGCAGATTGTCTTGCAGCGGAGAACCTCCAGCAGCCTCATGCAAGGTTTTCTTCCCTCAGCCCCTGGCCTATGATTCCAGCAGCTCCTCAAGTGCTTCCTGTCAGATGTGCT
Organism: Caloenas nicobarica; assembly: GCF_036013445.1. NCBI lineage: Eukaryota > Metazoa > Chordata > Aves > Columbiformes > Columbidae > Caloenas > Caloenas nicobarica. Next base: position 166,682 of record NW_027016966.1, on the reverse strand, counting down.
GGGGCTGCCCCCGGGCCAGCTGTGGCAGTGGACACGGGAGGCTGCTCCTCTGGATCCTGCGTGGGGCCTGGTGACCACTGCGTTGCCGGGTGCTGGCATTGTGACATGGGGGTGACACAGCCGCATATGTGCAGCCCTTTGGAGGAAGCCTTTGGGGTGCTGGCTCCAAATCAGTCCCTGTAGCTACAAAATAGGGGAGTAAGCAACCTAATAGAGTCCCTTTTTTTGCAAAAAGACAGTGTGGATTTGTTGCCAGTGCAGCCTTCCTTCCAGTAGCAATACTGCCTGTAGTATCATGTATGGAGGCCTCAGGGCTCGCTCAGGGCTTGTCACGCAGAACTGCAGGCCTGACAGAGCAGAACTGCTCTCCTCTCCTCTCCTCTCCTCTCCTCTCCTCCCCTCTTCTCTCCTCTCCTCTCCTCTCCTCTCCTCTCCTCTCCTCTTCTCTCCTGTCCGCCAGTCCAATATCTAAGAGCTGTTTGCCTGAAAGGACAGAGGGGTTTCAGTTTCAAAATTAATTTCCAGGACACAGAACACAATGAATTGTATTTTATTTTGTTGTTAATTTATTAATTTTCTTGATTTTATGTTAATTCATGTTATGTTTCTTCATGTCATTTTTTTTCCCTTTGTGACTCTGTTTCAGAACCCAGGCTCACAAGCATTAGCTCAAGCCCAAGTGTAGCCAGGAGTAGGCTGAGGCATTCTTCAGTTTAGCCTGAGAAAAGATCCCTTGCAGGCTGGCAAAGGCAAGTCGCAGAGCTGCAGAGAGCAGCAGCAGGAATAGAGGCCAAGCTGTCCGCGGTTCCTGCAGAGGGAGAACCTTGACAAGGACTTGTGGGACTGACCATGCACAAAAGAGGAGGAAGAAGAGGAAGAAGAAGAAGAAGAAGAGGAAGAAGAGGAAGAAGAGGTGAGTGGTACCGTGGCATCTCTTCCAAAGCGTGACATGTAGCGATGACGAGCAGACTTTTTGCCTTCCACAACTTGTTTGGCTGCTGTGCTTCTTGGGCAGGGATGCATGAGAAGCGCTCTGGTCCCTGCCAGGCGCTTGTGTTAGCTGCAGGGAGAGCTGAGAAGTGGCAGCTGCGGCTGCCAGCATGGTGGAGCATGAGCAGCCGGCTCCCAGGCCAAATGGCCCAAAGAAATGGTGGCAAGGGGCGGTGCTGAGAACTGCAGAGGAAGGCAAAAAACCGCCGGGGACCAGTGCCAATGTGCCCCGGGGGAAAAAGTTCCTTGCTGAGCCCAGTGCTGGCCATGGGCTGTTCCTTGAGCATGTGAGCCAGACCTGGCTCCTTGTCCCACAGGCTGCTCATGCTTGCCAGGAGCTGCCCAAGCCCTATCCTCCCTTGAGCTGGAGCTATCTGGCGGACTTGCCAGAGTGCCCAACTGCCTCTGAGCTGATAGACCTTGTGGGCAAGAATCCTTGCTGTCCCTGTGTAGGACACCAGTGGGTGTTCCAAAGCACTGCAAGCCCTTGCAAGCCCTTGCAAGCCCTCGACGTCCTATCTCTTACGGCTCCTGAGCGTTGCTCTGTAGGAGATGAGGATGGTGAGCTCTGCAGTGCTCCTCAAGAAGGAATTGCCTTGGTCTTGCCACTGCTATCCAGTTGAAAAGGATTTGCATCCATGAGCCGAGCTTGGAAGGTGGCCCTGCCAGCACATTGTCTTGCAGCGGAGAACCTCCAGCAGCCTCATGCAAGGTTTTCTTCCCTCAGCCCCTGGCCTGTGATTCCAGCAGCTCCTCAAGTGCTTCCTGTCAGATGTGCTGGGGCTGCCCCCGGGCCAGCTCTGGCAGTGGACACGGGAGGCTGCTCCTCTGGATCCTGCGTGGGGCCTGGTGACCACTGCGTTGCCGGGTGCTGGCATTGTGACATGGGGGTGACACAGCCGCATATGTGCAGCCCTTTGGAGGAAGCCTTTGGGGTGCTGGCTCCAAATCAGTCCCTGTACCTACAAAATAGGGGAGTAAGCAACCTAATAGAGTCCCTTTTTTGCAAAAAGACAGTGTGGATTTGTTGCCAGTGCAGCCTTACTTCCAGTAGCAATACTGCCTGTAGTAACATGTATGGAGGCCTCAGGGCTCGCACAGGGCTTGTCACGCAGAACTGCAGGCCTGACAGAGCAGAACTGCTCTCCTCTCCTCTCCTCTCCTCTCCTCTCCTCTCCTCTCCTCTCCTCTCCTCTCCTCTCCTCTCCTCTTCTCTTCTCTCCTGTCCGCCAGTCCAATATCTAAGAGACTGTTTGCCTGAAAGGACAGAGGGTTTTCAGTTCCAAAATCAATGTCAAGGACACAGAACACAATGAATTTTATTTTATTTTGCTGTTAATTTATTAATTTTCTTGATTTTATGTTAATTCATGTTATGTTATTTCATGTCATTTTTTTTCCCTTTGTGACTCTGTTTCAGAACCCAGGCTCACAAGCATTAGCTCAAGCCCAAGTGTATCCAGGAGTAGGCTGAGGCATTCTTCAGTTTAGCATGAGAAAAGATCCCTTGCAGGCTGGCAAAGGCAAGTCCCAGAGTTGCAGAGAGCAGCAGCAGGAATAGAAGCCAAGCTGTCCGCGGTTCCTGCAGGGGGAGAACCTTGACAAGGACTTGTGGGACTGACCATGCACAAAAGAGGAGGAAGAAGAAGAAGAAGAAGAAGAAGAAGAAGAAGAAGAGGAAGAAGAGGAAGAAGAGTTGAGTGGTACCGTGGCATCTCTTCCAAAGCGTGACATGTAGCGATGACGAGCAGACTTTTTGCCTTGCACAACTTGTTTGGCTGTTGTGCTTCTTGGGCAGGGATGCATGAGAAGCGCTCTGGTCCCTGCCAGGCGCTTGTGTTAGCTGCAGGGAGAGCTGAGAAGTGGCAGCTGCGGCTGCCAGCATGGTGGAGCATGAGCAGCCGGCTCCCAGGCCAAATGGTCCAAAGAAATGGTGGCAAGGGGCGGTGCTGAGAACTGCAGAGGAAGGCAAAAAACCGCCGGGGACCAGTGCCAATGTGCCCCGGGGGAAAAAGTTCCTTGCTGAGCCCAGTGCTGGCCATGGGCTGTTCCTTGAGCATGTGAGCCAGACCTGGCTCCTTGTCCCACAGGCTGCTCATGCTTGCCAGGAGCTGCCCAAGCCCTATCCTCCCTTGAGCTGGAGCTATGTCACGGACTTGCCAGAGTGCCCAACTGCCTCTGAGCTGCTAGACCTTGTGGGCAAGAATCCTTGCTGTCCCTTTGTAGGACACCAGTGGGTGTTCCAAAGCACTGCAAGCCCTTGCAAGCCCTTGCAAGCCCTCAACGTCCTATCTCTTACGGCTCCTGAGCGTTGCTGTGTAGGAGATGAGGATGGTGAGCTCTGCAGTGCTCCTCAAGAAGGAATTGCCTTGGTCTTGCCACTGCTATCCAGTTGAAAAGGATTTGCATCCATGAGCCGAGCTTGGAAGGTGGCCCTGCCAGCAGATTGTCTTGCAGCGGAGAACCTCCAGCAGCCTCATGCAAGGTTTTCTTCCCTCAGCCCCTGGCCTGTGATTCCAGCAGCTCCTCAAGTGCTTCCTGTCAGATGTGCTGGGGCTGCCCCCGGGCCAGCTCTGGCAGTGGACACGGGAGGCTGCTCCTCTGGATCCTGCGTGGGGCCTGGTGACCACTGCGTTGCCGGGTGCTGGCATTGTGACATGGGGGTGACACAGCCGCATATGTGCAGCCCTTTGGAGGAAGCCTTTGGGGTGCTGGCTCCAAATCAGTCCCTGTAGCTACAAAATAGGGGAGTAAGCAACCTAATAGAGTCCCTTTTTTGCAAAAAGACAGTGTGGATTTGTTGCCAGTGCAGCCTTACTTCCAGTAGCAATACTGCCTGTAGTATCATGTATGGAGGCCTCAGGGCTCGCTCAGGGCTTGTCACGCAGAACTGCAGGCCTGACAGAGCAGAACTGCTCTCCTCTCCTCTCCTCTCCTCTCCTCTCCTCTCCTCTCCTCTCCTCTCCACTCCTCTCCTGTGCGCCAGTCCAATATCTAAGAGACTGTTTGCCTGAAAGGACAGAGGGTTTTCAGTTCCAAAATCAATTTCAAGGACACGTAACACAATGAATTTTATTTTATTTTGTTGTTAATTTATTAATTTTCTTGATTTTATGTTAATTCATGTGATGTTTCTTCGTGTCATTTTTTTCCCTTTGTGACTCTGTTTCAGAACCCAGGCTCACAAGCATTAGCTCAAGCCCAAGTGTAGCCAGGAGTAGGCTGAGGCATTGTTCAGTTTAGCCTGAGAAAAGATCCCTTGCAGGCTGGCAAAGGCAAGTCCCAGAGCTGCAGAGAGCAGCAGCAGGAATAGAGGCCAAGCTGTCCGCGGTTCATGCAGAGGGAGAACCTTGACAAGGAGTTGTGGGACTGACCATGCACAAAAGAGGAGGAAGAAGAAGAAGAAGAAGAGGAAGAAGAAGAGGAAGAAGAGGAAGAAGAAGTGAGTGGTACCGTGGCATCTCTTCCAAAGCGTGACATGTAGCGATGACGAGCAGACTTTTTGCCTTGCACAACTTGTTTGGCTGCTGTGCTTCTTGGGCAGGGATGCATGAGAAGCGCTCTGGTCCCTGCCAGGCGCTTGTGTTAGCTGCAGGGAGAGCTGAGAAGTGGCAGCTGCGGCTGCCAGCATGGTGGAGCATGAGCAGCCGGCTCCCAGGCCAAATGGCCCAAAGAAATGGTGGCAAGGGGCGGTGCTGAGAAGTGCAGAGGAAGGCAAAAAACCGCCGGGGACCAGTGCCAATGTGCCCCGGGGGAAAAAGTTCCTTGCTGAGCCCAGTGCTGGCCATGGGCTGTTCCCTGAGCATGTGAGCCAGACCTGGCTCCTTGTCCCACAGGCTGCTCACGCTTCCCAGGAGCTGCCCAAGCCCTATCCTCCCTTGAGCTGGAGCTATGTCGCAGACTTGCCAGAGTGCCCAAGTGCCTCTGAGCTGATAGACCTTGTGGGCAAGAATCCTTGCTGTCCCTGTGTAGGACACCAGTGGGTGTTCCAAAGCACTGCAAGCCCTTGCAAGCCCTTGCAAGCCCTCGACATCCTATCTCTTACGGCTCCTGAGCGTTGCTCTGTAGGAGATGAGGATGGTGAGCTGTGCAGTGCTCCTCAAGAAGGAATTGCCTTGGTCTTGCCACTGCTATCCAGTTGAAAAGGATTTGCATCCATGAGCCGAGCTTGGAAGGTGGCCCTGCCAGCAGATTGTCTTGCAGCGGAGAACCTCCAGCAGCCTCATGCAAGGTTTTCTTCCCTCAGCCCCTGGCCTATGATTCCAGCAGCTCCTCAAGTGCTTCCTGTCAGATGTGCTGGGGCTGCCCCCGGGCCAGCTGTGGCAGTGGACACGGGAGGCTGCTCCTCTGGATCCTGCGTGGGGCCTGGTGACCACTGCGTTGCCGGGTGCTGGCATTGTGACATGGGGGTGACACAGCCGCATATGTGCAGCCCTTTGGAGGAAGCCTTTGGGGTGCTGGCTCCAAATCAGTCCCTGTAGCTACAAAATAGGGGAGTAAGCAACCTAATAGAGTCCCTTTTTTTGCAAAAAGACAGTGTGGATTTGTTGCCAGTGCAGCCTTCCTTCCAGTAGCAATACTGCCTGTAGTATCATGTATGGAGGCCTCAGGGCTCGCTCAGGGCTTGTCACGCAGAACTGCAGGCCTGACAGAGCAGAACTGCTCTCCTCTCCTCTCCTCTCCTCTCCTCTCCTCCCCTCTTCTCTCCTCTCCTCTCCTCTCCTCTCCTCTCCTCTCCTCTTCTCTCCTGTCCGCCAGTCCAATATCTAAGAGCTGTTTGCCTGAAAGGACAGAGGGGTTTCAGTTTCAAAATTAATTTCCAGGACACAGAACACAATGAATTGTATTTTATTTTGTTGTTAATTTATTAATTTTCTTGATTTTATGTTAATTCATGTTATGTTTCTTCATGTCATTTTTTTTCCCTTTGTGACTCTGTTTCAGAACCCAGGCTCACAAGCATTAGCTCAAGCCCAAGTGTAGCCAGGAGTAGGCTGAGGCATTCTTCAGTTTAGCCTGAGAAAAGATCCCTTGCAGGCTGGCAAAGGCAAGTCGCAGAGCTGCAGAGAGCAGCAGCAGGAATAGAGGCCAAGCTGTCCGCGGTTCCTGCAGAGGGAGAACCTTGACAAGGACTTGTGGGACTGACCATGCACAAAAGAGGAGGAAGAAGAGGAAGAAGAAGAAGAAGAAGAGGAAGAAGAGGAAGAAGAGGTGAGTGGTACCGTGGCATCTCTTCCAAAGCGTGACATGTAGCGATGACGAGCAGACTTTTTGCCTTCCACAACTTGTTTGGCTGCTGTGCTTCTTGGGCAGGGATGCATGAGAAGCGCTCTGGTCCCTGCCAGGCGCTTGTGTTAGCTGCAGGGAGAGCTGAGAAGTGGCAGCTGCGGCTGCCAGCATGGTGGAGCATGAGCAGCCGGCTCCCAGGCCAAATGGCCCAAAGAAATGGTGGCAAGGGGCGGTGCTGAGAACTGCAGAGGAAGGCAAAAAACCGCCGGGGACCAGTGCCAATGTGCCCCGGGGAAAAAGTTCCCTGCTGAGCCCAGTGCTGGCCATGGGCTGTTCCCTGAGCATGTGAGCCAGACCTGGCTCCTTGTCCCACAGGCTGCTCATGCTTCCCAGGAGCTGCCCAAGCCCTATCCTCCCTTGAGCTGGAGCTATCTGGCGGACTTGCCAGAGTGCCCAAGTGCCTCTGAGCCGATAGACCTTGTGGGCAAGAATCCTTGCTGTCCCTGTGTAGGACACCAGTGGGTGTTCCAAAGCACTGCAAGCCCTTGCAAGCCCTTGCAAGCCCTCGACGTCCTATCTCTTACGGCTCCTGAGCGTTGCTGTGTAGGAGATGAGGATGGTGAGCTGTGCAGTGCTCCTCAAGAAGGAATTGCCTTGGTCTTGCCACTGCTATCCAGTTGAAAAGGATTTGCATCCATGAGCCGAGCTTGGAAGGTGGCCCTGCCAGCACATTGTCTTGCAGCGGAGAACCTCCAGCAGCCTCATGCAAGGTTTTCTTCCCTCAGCCCCTGGCCTGTGATTCCAGCAGCTCCTCAAGTGCTTCCTGTCAGATGTGCTGGGGCTGCCCCCGGGCCAGCTCTGGCAGTGGACACGGGAGGCTGCTCCTCTGGATCCTGCGTGGGGCCTGGTGACCACTGCATTGCCGGGTGCTGGCATTGTGACATGGGGGTGACACAGCCGCATATGTGCAGCCCTTTGGAGGAAGCCTTTGGAGTGCTGGCTCCAAATCAGTCCCTGTAGCTACAAAATAGGGGAGTAAGCAACCTAATAGAGTCCCTTTTTTGCAAAAAGACAGTGTGGATTTGTTGCCAGTGCAGCCTTACTTCCAGTAGCAATACTGCCTGTAGTATCATGTATGGAGGCCTCAGGGCTCGCTCAGGGCTTGTCACGCAGAACTGCAGGCCTGACAGAGCAGAACTGCTCTCCTCTCCTCTCCTCTCCTCTCCTCTCCTCTCCTCTCCTCTCCTCTCCTGTCCGCCAGTCCAATATCTAAGAGACTGTTTGCCTGAAAGGACAGAGGGTTTTCAGTTCCAAAATCAATTTCAAGGACACATAACACAATGAATTTTATTTTATTTTGTTGTTAATTTATTAATTTTCTTGATTTTATGTTAATTCATGTTATGTTTCTTCGTGTCACTTTTTTTCCCTTTGTGACTCTGTTTCAGAACCCAGGCTCACAAGCATTAGCTCAAGCCCAAGTGTAGCCAGGAGTAGGCTGAGGCATTCTTCAGTTTAGCCTGAGAAAAGATCCCTTGCAGGCTGGCAAAGGCAAGTCCCAGAGCTGCAGAGAGCAGCAGCAGGAATAGAGGCCAAGCTGTCCGCGGTTCCTGCAGAGGGAGAACCTTGACAAGGAGTTGTGGGACTGACCATGCACAAAAGAGGAGGAAGAAGAAGAAGAAGAAGAAGAAGAAGAAGAGGAAGAAGAGGAAGAAGAGGTGAGTGGTACCGTGGCATCTCTTCCAAAGCGTGACATGTAGCGATGACGAGCAGACTTTTTGCCTTCCACAACTTGTTTGGCTGCTGTGCTTCTTGGGCAGGGATGCATGAGAAGCGCTCTGGTCCCTGCCAGGCGCTTGTGTTAGCTGCAGGGAGAGCTGAGAAGTGGCAGCTGCGGCTGCCAGCATGGTGGAGCATGAGCAGCCAGCTCCCAGGCCAAATGGCCCAAAGAAATGGTGGCAAGGGGCGGTGCTGAGAAGTGCAGAGGAAGGCAAAAAACCGCCGGGGACCAGTGCCAATGTGCCCCGGGGGAAAAAGTTCCTTGCTGAGCCCAGTGCTGGCCATGGGCTGTTCCCTGAGCATGTGAGCCAGACCTGGCTCCTTGTCCCACAGGCTGCTCATGCTTGCCAGGAGCTGGCCAAGCCCTATCCTCCCTTGAGCTGGAGCTATGTCACAGACTTGCCAGAGTGCCCAACTGCCTCTGAGCTGATAGACCTTGTGGGCAAGAATCCTTGCTGTCCCTTTGTAGGACACCAGTGGGTGTTCCAAAGCACTGCAAGCCCTTGCAAGCCCTTGCAAGCCCTCGACGTCCTATCTCTTACGGCTCCTGAGCGTTGCTCTGTAGGAGATGAGGATGGTGAGCTCTGCAGTGCTCCTCAAGAAGGAATTGCCTTGGTCTTGCCACTGCTATCCAGTTGAAAAGGATTTGCATCCATGAGCCGAGCTTGGAAGGTGGCCCTGCCAGCACATTGTCTTGCAGCGGAGAACCTCCAGCAGCCTCATGCAAGGTTTTCTTCCCTCAGCCCCTGGCCTGTGATTCCAGCAGCTCCTCAAGTGCTTCCTGTCAGATGTGCTGGGGCTGCCCCCGGGCCAGCTCTGGCAGTGGACACGGGAGGCTGCTCCTCTGGATCCTGCGTGGGGCCTGGTGACCACTGCGTTGCCGGGTGCTGGCATTGTGACATGGGGGTGACACAGGCGCATATGTGCAGCCCTTTGGAGGAAGCCTTTGGGGTGCTGGCTCCAAATCAGTCCCTGTAGCTACAAAATAGGGGAGTAAGCAACCTAATAGAGTCCCTTTTTTGCAAAAAGACAGTGTGGATTTGTTGCCAGTGCAGCCTTACTTCCAGTAGCAATACTGCCTGTAGTATCATGTATGGAGGCCTCAGGGCTCGCTCAGGGCTTGTCACGCAGAACTGCAGGCCTGACAGAGCAGAACTGCTCTCCTCTCCTCTCCTCTCCTCTCCTCTCCTCTCCTCTCCTCTCCTCTCCTGTCCGCCAGTCCAATATCTAAGAGACTGTTTGCCTGAAAGGACAGAGGGTTTTCAGTTCCAAAATCAATTTCAAGGACACATAACACAATGAATTTTATTTTATTTTGTTGTTAATTTATTAATTTTCTTGATTTTATGTTAATTCATGTTATGTTTCTTCGTGTCACTTTTTTTCCCTTTGTGACTCTGTTTCAGAACCCAGGCTCACAAGCATTAGCTCAAGCCCAAGTGTAGCCAGGAGTAGGCTGAGGCATTCTTCAGTCTAGCCTGAGAAAAGATCCCTTGCAGGCTGGCAAAGGCAAGTCCCAGAGCTGCAGAGAGCAGCAGCAGGAATAGAGGCCAAGCTGTCCGCGGTTCCTGCAGAGGGAGAACCTTGACAAGGAGTTGTGGGACTGACCATGCACAAAAGAGGAGGAAGAAGAGGAAGAAGAAGAAGAAGAAGAGGAAGAAGAGGAAGAAGAGGTGAGTGGTACCGTGGCATCTCTTCCAAAGCGTGACATGTAGCGATGACGAGCAGACTTTTTGCCTTCCACAACTTGTTTGGCTGCTGTGCTTCTTGGGCAGGGATGCATGAGAAGCGCTCTGGTCCCTGCCAGGCGCTTGTGTTAGCTGCAGGGAGAGCTGAGAAGTGGCAGCTGCGGCTGCCAGCATGGTGGAGCATGAGCAGCCGGCTCCCAGGCCAAATGGCCCAAAGAAATGGTGGCAAGGGGCGGTGCTGAGAAGTGCAGAGGAAGGCAAAAAACCGCCGGGGACCAGTGCCAATGTGCCCCGGGGGAAAAAGTTCCTTGCTGAGCCCAGTGCTGGCCATGGGCTGTTCCCTGAGCATGTGAGCCAGACCTGGCTCCTTGTCCCACAGGCTGCTCATGCTTGCCAGGAGCTGCCCAAGCCCTATCCTCCCTTGAGCTGGAGCTATGTCACAGACTTGCCAGAGTGCCCAACTGCCTCTGAGCTGATAGACCTTGTGGGCAAGAATCCTTGCTGTCCCTTTGTAGGACACCAGTGGGTGTTCCAAAGCACTGCAAGCCCTTGCAAGCCCTTGCAAGCCCTCGACGTCCTATCTCTTACGGCTCCTGAGCGTTGCTCTGTAGGAGATGAGGATGGTGAGCTCTGCAGTGCTCCTCAAGAAGGAATTGCCTTGGTCTTGCCACTGCTATCCAGTTGAAAAGGATTTGCATCCATGAGCCGAGCTTGGAAGGTGGCCCTGCCAGCACATTGTCTTGCAGCGGAGAACCTCCAGCAGCCTCATGCAAGGTTTTTTTCCCTCAGCCCCTGGCCTGTGATTCCAGCAGCTCCTCAAGTGCTTCCTGTCAGATGTGCTGGGGCTGCCCCCGGGCCAGCTCTGGCAGTGGACACGGGAGGCTGCTCCTCTGGATCCTGCGTGGGGCCTGGTGACCACTGCGTTGCCGGGTGCTGGCATTGTGACATGGGGGTGACACAGCCGCATATGTGCAGCCCTTTGGAGGAAGCCTTTGGGGTGCTGGCTCCAAATCAGTCCCTGTAGCTACAAAATAGGGGAGTAAGCAACCTAATAGAGTCCCTTTTTTGCAAAAAGACAGTGTGGATTTGTTGCCAGTGCAGCCTTACTTCCAGTAGCAATACTGCCTGTAGTATCATGTATGGAGGCCTCAGGGCTCGCTCAGGGCTTGTCACGCAGAACTGCAGGCCTGACAGAGCAGAACTGCTCTCCTCTCCTCTCCTCTCCTCTCCTCTCCTCTCCTCTCCTCTCCTCTCCTCTCCTGTCCGCCAGTCCAATATCTAAGAGACTGTTTGCCTGAAAGGACAGAGGGTTTTCAGTTCCAAAATCAATTTCAAGGACACATAACACAATGAATTTTATTTTATTTTGTTGTTAATTTATTAATTTTCTTGATTTTATGTTAATTCATGTTATGTTTCTTCGTGTCACTTTTTTTCCCTTTGTGACTCTGTTTCAGAACCCAGGCTCACAAGCATTAGCTCAAGCCCAAGTGTAGCCAGGAGTAGGCTGAGGCATTCTTCAGTCTAGCCTGAGAAAAGATCCCTTGCAGGCTGGCAAAGGCAAGTCCCAGAGCTGCAGAGAGCAGCAGCAGGAATAGAGGCCAAGCTGTCCGCGGTTCCTGCAGAGGGAGAACCTTGACAAGGAGTTGTGGGACTGACCATGCACAAAAGAGGAGGAAGAAGAGGAAGAAGAAGAAGAAGAAGAGGAAGAAGAGGAAGAAGAGGTGAGTGGTACCGTGGCATCTCTTCCAAAGCGTGACATGTAGCGATGACGAGCAGACTTTTTGCCTTGCACAACTTGTTTGGCTGCTGTGCTTCTTGGGCAGGGATGCATGAGAAGCGCTCTGGTCCCTGCCAGGCGCTTGTGTTAGCTGCAGGGAGAGCTGAGAAGTGGCAGCTGAGGCTGCCAGCATGGTGGAGCATGAGCAGCCGGCTCCCAGGCCAAATGGCCCAAAGAAATGGTGGCAAGGGGCGGTGCTGAGAAGTGCAGAGGAAGGCAAAAAACCGCCGGGGAGCAGTGCCAATGTGCCCCGGGGTAAAAAGTTCCTTGCTGAGCCCAGTGCTGGCCATGGGCTATTCCTTGAGCATGTGAGCCAGACCTGGCTCCTTGTCCCACAGGCTGCTCATGCTTGCCAGGAGCTGCCCAAGCCCTATCCTCCCTTGAGCTGGAGCTATGTCACGGACTTGCCAGAGTGCCCAACTGCCTCTGAGCTGATAGACCTTGTGGGCAAGAATCCTTGCTGTCCCTTTGTAGGACACCAGTGGGTGTTCCAAAGCACTGCAAGCCCTTGCAAGCCCTTGCAAGCCCTCGACGTCCTATCTCTTACGGCTCCTGAGCGTTGCTCTGTAGGAGATGAGGATGGTGAGCTGTGCAGTGCTCCTCAAGAAGGAATTGCCTTGGTCTTGCCACTGCTATCCAGTTGAAAAGGATTTGCATCCATGAGCCGAGCTTGGAAGGTGGCCCTGCCAGCACATTGTCTTGCAGCGGAGAACCTCCAGCAGCCTCATGCAAGGTTTTCTTCCCTCAGCCCCTGGCCTGTGATTCCAGCAGCTCCTCAAGTGCTTCCTGTCAGGTGTGCTGGGGCTGCCCCCGGGCCAGCTCTGGCAGTGGACACGGGAGGCTGCTCCTCTGGATCCTGCGTGGGGCCTGGTGACCACTGCGTTGCCGGGTGCTGGCATTGTGACATGGGGGTGACACAGCCGCATATGTGCAGCCCTTTGGAGGAAGCCTTTGGGGTGCTGGCTCCAAATCAGTCCCTGTAGCTACAAAATAGGGGAGTAAGCAACCTAATAGAGTCCCTTTTTTGCAAAAAGACAGTGTGGATTTGTTGCCAGTGCAGCCTTCCTTCCAGTAGCAATACTGCCTGTAGTATCATGTATGGAGGCCTCAGGGCTCGCTCAGGGCTTGTCACGCAGAACTGCAGGCCTGACAGAGCAGAACTGCTCTCCTCTCCTCTCCTCTCCTCTCCTCTCCTCTCCTCTCCTCTCCTCTCCTCTCCTCTCCTCTCCTGTCCGCCAGTCCAATATCTAAGAGACTGTTTGCCTGAAAGGACAGAGGGTTTTCAGTTCCAAAATCAATTTCAAGGACACATAACACAATGAATTTTATTTTATTTTGTTGTTAATTTATTAATGTTCTTGATTTTATGTTAATTCATGTTATGTTTCTTCGTGTCACTTTTTTTCCCTTTGTGACTCTGTTTCAGAACCCAGGCTCACAAGCATTAGCTCAAGCCCAAGTGTAGCCAGGAGTAGGCTGAGGCATTCTTCAGTTTAGCCTGAGAAAAGATCCCTTGCAGGCTGGCAAAGGCAAGTCCCAGAGCTGCAGAGAGCAGCAGCAGGAATAGAGGCCAAGCTGTGCGCGGTTCCTGCAGAGGGAGAACCTTGACAAGGAGTTGTGGGACTGACCATGCACAAAAGAGGAGGAAGAAGAGGAAGAAGAAGAAGAAGAAGAGGAAGAAGAGGAAGAAGAGGTGAGTGGTACCGTGGCATCTCTTCCAAAGCGTGACATGTAGCGATGACGAGCAGACTTTTTGCCTTGCACAACTTGTTTGGCTGCTGTGCTTCTTGGGCAGGGATGCATGAGAAGCGCTCTGGTCCCTGCCAGGCGCTTGTGTTAGCTGCAGGGAGAGCTGAGAAGTGGCAGCTGCGGCTGCCAGCATGGTGGAGCATGAGCAGCCAGCTCCCAGGCCAAATGGCCCAAAGAAATGGTGGCAAGGGGCGGTGCTGAGAAGTGCAGAGGAAGGCAAAAAACCGCCGGGGACCAGTGCCAATGTGCCCCGGGGGAAAAAGTTCCCTGCTGAGCCCAGTGCTGGCCATGGGCTGTTCCCTGAGCATGTGAGCCAGACCTGGCTCCTTGTCCCACAGGCTGCTCATGCTTCCCAGGAGCTGCCCAAGCCCTATCCTCCCTTGAGCTGGAGCTATCTGGCGGACTTGCCAGAGTGCCCAAGTGCCTCTGAGCCGATAGACCTTGTGGGCAAGAATCCTTGCTGTCCCTGTGTAGGACACCAGTGGGTGTTCCAAAGCACTGCAAGCCCTTGCAAGCCCTTGCAAGCCCTCGACGTCCTATCTCTTACGGCTCCTGAGCGTTGCTGTGTAGGAGATGAGAATGGTGAGCTGTGCAGTGCTCCTCAAGAAGGAATTGCCTTGGTCTTGCCACTGCTATCCAGTTGACAAGGATTTGCATCCATGAGCCGAGCTTGGAAGGTGGCCCTGCCAGCACATTGTCTTGCAGCGGAGAACCTCCAGCAGCCTCATGCAAGGTTTTCTTCCCTCAGCCCCTGGCCTGTGATTCCAGCAGCTCCTCAAGTGCTTCCTGTCAGATGTGCTGGGGCTGCCCCCGGGCCAGCTCTGGCAGTGGACACGGGAGGCTGCTCCTCTGGATCCTGCGTGGGGCCTGGTGACCACTGCGTTGCCGGGTGCTGGCATTGTGACATGGGGGTGACACAGCCGCATATGTGCAGCCCTTTGGAGGAAGCCTTTGGGGTGCTGGCTCCAAATCAGTCCCTGTAGCTACAAAATAGGGGAGTAAGCAACCTAATAGAGTCCCTTTTTTGCAAAAAGACAGTGTGGATTTGTTGCCAGTGCAGCCTTCCTTCCAGTAGCAATACTGCCTGTAGTATCATGTATGGAGGCCTCAGGGCTCGCTCAGGGCTTGTCACGCAGAACTGCAGGCCTGACAGAGCAGAACTGCTCTCCTCTCCTCTCCTCTCCTCTCCTCTCCTCTCCTCTTCTCTCCTGTCCGCCAGTCCAATATCTAAGAGACTGTTTGCCTGAAAGGACAGAGGGTTTTCAGTTCCAAAATCAATTTCAAGGACACATAACACAATGAATTGTATTTTATTTTGTTGTTAATTTATTAATTTTCTTGATTTTATGTTAATTCATGTTATGTTTCTTCGTGTCATTTTTTTTCCCTTTGTGACTCTGTTTCAGAACCCAGGCTCACAAGCATTAGCTCAAGCCCAAGTGTAGCCAGGAGTAGGCTGAGGCATTCTTCAGTTTAGCCTGAGAAAAGATCCCTTGCAGGCTGGCAAAGGCAAGTCCCAGAGCTGCAGAGAGCAGCAGCAGGAATAGAGGCCAAGCTGTGCGCGGTTCCTGCAGAGGGAGAACCTTGACAAGGAGTTGTGGGACTGACCATGCACAAAAGAGGAGGAAGAAGAGGAAGAAGAAGAAGAAGAAGAGGAAGAAGAAGAAGAAGAGGTGAGTGGTACCGTGGCATCTCTTCCAAAGCGTGACATGTAGCGATGACGAGCAGACTTTTTGCCTTGCACAACTTGTTTGGCTGCTGTGCTTCTTGGGCAGGGATGCATGAGAAGCGCTCTGGTCCCTGCCAGGCGCTTGTGTTAGCTGCAGGGAGAGCTGAGAAGTGGCAGCTGCGGCTGCCAGCATGGTGGAGCATGAGCAGCCGGCTCCCAGGCCAAATAGCCCAAAGAAATGGTGGCAAGGGGCGGTGCTGAGAACTGCAGAGGAAGGCAAAACACCGCCGGGGACCAGTGCCAATGTGCCCCGGGGGAAAAAGTTCCCTGCTGAGCCCAGTGCTGGCCATGGGCTGTTCCCTGAGCATGTGAGCCAGACCTGGCTCCTTGTCCCACAGGCTGCTCATGCTTCCCAGGAGCTGCCCAAGCCCTATCCTCCCTTGAGCTGGAGCTATCTGGCGGACTTGCCAGAGTGCCCAAGTGCCTCTGAGCCGATAGACCTTGTGGGCAAGAATCCTTGCTGTCCCTGTGTAGGACACCAGTGGGTGTTCCAAAGCACTGCAAGCCCTTGCAAGCCCTTGCAAGCCCTCGACGTCCTATCTCTTACGGCTCCTGAGCGTTGCTGTGTAGGAGATGAGAATGGTGAGCTGTGCAGTGCTCCTCAAGAAGGAATTGCCTTGGTCTTGCCACTGCTATCCAGTTGAAAAGGATTTGCATCCATGAGCCGAGCTTGGAAGGTGGCCCTGCCAGCACATTGTCTTGCAGCGGAGAACCTCCAGCAGCCTCATGCAAGGTTTTCTTCCCTCAGCCCCTGGCCTGTGATTCCAGCAGCTCCTCAAGTGCTTCCTGTCAGATGTGCTGGGGCTGCCCCCGGGCCAGCTCTGGCAGTGGACACGGGAGGCTGCTCCTCTGGATCCTGCGTGGGGCCTGGTGACCACTGCGTTGCCGGGTGCTGGCATTGTGACATGGGGGTGACACAGCCGCATATGTGCAGCCCTTTGGAGGAAGCCTTTGGGGTGCTGGCTCCAAATCAGTCCCTGTAGCTACAAAATAGGGGAGTAAGCAACCTCATAGAGTCCCTTTTTTGCAAAAAGACAGTGTGGATTTGTTGCCAGTGCAGCCTTCCTTCCAGTAGCAATACTGCCTGTAGTATCATGTATGGAGGCCTCAGGGCTCGCTCAGGGCTTGTCACGCAGAACTGCAGGCCTGACAGAGCAGAACTGCTCTCCTCTCCTCTCCTCTCCTCTCCTCTCCTCTTCTCTCCTGTCCGCCAGTCCAATATCTAAGAGACTGTTTGCCTGAAAGGACAGAGGGTTTTCAGTTCCAAAATCAATGTCAAGGACACATAACACAATGAATTGTATTTTATTTTGTTGTTAATTTATTAATTTTCTTGATTTTATGTTAATTCATGTTATGTTTCTTCGTGTCATTTTTTTTCCCTTTGTGACTCTGTTTCAGAACCCAGGCTCACAAGCATTAGCTCAAGCCCAAGTGTAGCCAGGAGTAGGCTGAGGCATTCTTCAGTTTAGCCTGAGAAAAGATCCCTTGCAGGCTGGCAAAGGCAAGTCCCAGAGCTGCAGAGAGCAGCAGCAGGAATAGAGGCCAAGCTGTCCGCGGTTCCTGCAGAGGGAGAACCTTGACAAGGAGTTGTGGGACTGACCATGCACAAAAGAGGAGGAAGAAGAGGAAGAAGAAGAAGAAGAAGAGGAAGAAGAGGAAGAAGAGGTGAGTGGTACCGTGGCATCTCTTCCAAAGCGTGACATGTAGCGATGACGAGCAGACTTTTTGCCTTGCACAACTTGTTTGGCTGCTGTGCTTCTTGGGCAGGGATGCATGAGAAGCGCTCTGGTCCCTGCCAGGCGCTTGTGTTAGCTGCAGGGAGAGCTGAGAAGTGGCAGCTGCGGCTGCCAGCATGGTGGAGCATGAGCAGCCGGCTCCCAGGCCAAATGGCCCAAAGAAATGGTGGCAAGGGGCGGTGCTGAGAACTGCAGAGGAAGGCAAAAAACCGCCGGGGACCAGTGCCAATGTGCCCCGGGGGAAAAAGTTCCCTGCTGAGCCCAGTGCTGGCCATGGGCTGTTCCCTGAGCATGTGAGCCAGACCTGGCTCCTTGTCCCACAGGCTGCTCATGCTTCCCAGGAGCTGCCCAAGCCCTATCCTCCCTTGAGCTGGAGCTATCTGGCGGACTTGCCAGAGTGCCCAACTGCCTCTGAGCCGATAGACCTTGTGGGCAAGAATCCTTGCTGTCCCTGTGTAGGACACCAGTGGGTGTTCCAAAGCACTGCAAGCCCTTGCAAGCCCTTGCAAGCCCTCGACGTCCTATCTCTTACGGCTCCTGAGCGTTGCTGTGTAGGAGATGAGGATGGTGAGCTGTGCAGTGCTCCTCAAGAAGGAATTGCCTTGGTCTTGCCACTGCTATCCAGTTGAAAAGGATTTGCATCCATGAGCCGAGCTTGGAAGGTGGCCCTGCCAGCACATTGTCTTGCAGCGGAGAACCTCCAGCAGCCTCATGCAAGGTTTTCTTCCCTCAGCCCCTGGCCTGTGATTCCAGCAGCTCCTCAAGTGCTTCCTGTGAGATGTGCTGGGGCTGCCCCCGGGCCAGCTCTGGCAGTGGACACGGGAGGCTGCTCCTCTGGATCCTGCGTGGGGCCTGGTGACCACTGCGTTGCCGGGTGCTGGCATTGTGACATGGGGGTGACACAGCCGCATATGTGCAGCCCTTTGGAGGAAGCCTTTGGGGTGCTGGCTCCAAATCAGTCCCTGTAGCTACAAAATAGGGGAGTAAGCAACCTAATAGAGTCCCTTTTTTGCAAAAAGACAGTGTGGATTTGTTGCCAGTGCAGCCTTACTTCCAGTAGCAATACTGCCTGTAGTATCATGTATGGAGGCCTCAGGGCTCGCTCAGGACTTGTCACGCAGAACTGCAGGCCTGACAGAGCAGAACTGCTCTCCTCTCCTCTCCTCTCCTGTCCGCCAGTCCAATATCTAAGAGACTGTTTGCCTGAAAGGACAGAGGGTTTTCAGTTCCAAAATCAATTTCAAGGACACATAACACAATGAATTGTATTTTATTTTGTTGTTAATTTATTAATTTTCTTGATTTTATGTTAATTCATGTTATGTTTCTTCGTGTCACTTTTTTTTCCCTTTGTGACTCTGTTTCAGAAGCCAGGCTCACAAGCATTAGCTCAAGCCCAAGTGTAGCCAGGAGTAGGCTGAGGCATTCTTCAGTTTAGCCTGAGAAAAGATCCCTTGCAGGCTGGCAAAGGCAAGTCGCAGAGCTGCAGAGAGCAGCAGCAGGAATAGAGGCCAAGCTGTGCGCGGTTCCTGCAGAGGGAGAACCTTGACAAGGAGTTGTGGGACTGACCATGCACAAAAGAGGAGGAAGAAGAAGAAGAAGAAGAAGAAGAAGAAGAAGAAGAAGAAGAAGAAGAGGAAGAAGAGGAAGAAGGGGTGAGTGGTACCGTGGCATCTCTTCCAAAGCGTGACATGTAGCGATGACGAGCAGACTTTTTGCCTTCCACAACTTGTTTGGCTGCTGTGCTTCTTGGGCAGGGATGCATGAGAAGTGCTCTGGTCCCTGCCAGGCGCTTGTGTTAGCTGCAGGGAGAGCTGAGAAGTGGCAGCTGCGGCTGCCAGCATGGTGGAGCATGAGCAGCCGGCTCCCAGGCCAAATGGCCCAAAGAAATGGTGGCAAGGGGCGGTGCTGAGAACTGCAGAGGAAGGCAAAAAACCGCCGGGGAGCAGTGCCAATGTGCCCCGGGGGAAAAAGTTCCTTGCTGAGCCCAGTGCTGGCCATGGGCTGTTCCCTGAGCATGTGAGCCAGACCTGGCTCCTTGTCCCACAGGCTGCTCATGCTTGCCAGGAGCTGCCCAAGCCCTATCCTCCCTTGAGCTGGAGCTATGTCGCGGACTTGCCAGAGTGCCCAAGTGCCTCTGAGCTGATAGACCTTGTGGGCAAGAATCCTTGCTGTCCCTGTGTAGGACACCAGTGGGTGTTCCAAAGCACTGCAAGCCCTTGCAAGCCCTTGCAAGCCCTCGACGTCCTATCTCTTACGGCTCCTGAGCGTTGCTCTGTAGGAGATGAGGATGGTGAGCTGTGCAGTGCTCCTCAAGAAGGAATTGCCTTGGTCTTGCCACTGCTATCCAGTTGAAAAGGATTTGCATCCATGAGCCGAGCTTGGAAGGTGGCCCTGCCAGCAGATTGTCTTGCAGCGGAGAACCTCCAGCAGCCTCATGCAAGGTTTTCTTCCCTCAGCCCCTGGCCTGTGATTCCAGCAGCTCCTCAAGTGCTTCCTGTCAGATGTGCTGGGGCTGCCCCCGGGCCAGCTCTGGCAGTGGACACGGGAGGCTGCTCCTCTGGATCCTGCGTGGGGCCTCGTGCCCACTGCGTTGCCGGGTGCTGGCATTGTGACATGGGGCTGACACAGCCGCATATGTGCAGCCCTTTGGAGGAAGCCTTTGGGGTGCTGGCTCCAAATCAGTCCCTGTAGCTACAAAATAGGGGAGTAAGCAACCTCATAGAGTCCCTTTTTTGCAAAAAGACAGTGTGGATTTGTTGCCAGTGCAGCCTTCCTTCCAGTAGCAATACTGCCTGTAGTATCATGTATGGAGGCCTCAGGGCTCGCTCAGGGCTTGTCACGCAGAACTGCAGGCCTGACAGAGCAGAACTGCTCTCCTCTCCTCTCCTCTCCTCTCCTCTCCTCTCCTCTCCTGTCCGCTAGTCCAATATCTAAGAGACTGTTTGCCTGAAAGGACAGAGGGTTTTCAGTTCCAAAATCAATTTCAAGGACACAGAACACAATGAATTGTATTTTAATTTGTTGTTAATTTATTAATTTTCTTGATTTTATGTTAATTCATGTTATGTTTCTTCGTGTCACTTTTTTTCCCTTTGTGACTCTGTTTCAGAAGCCAGGCTCACAAGCATTAGCTCAAGCCCAAGTGTAGCCAGGAGTAGGCTGAGGCATTCTTCAGTTTAGCCTGAGAAAAGATCCCTTGCAGGCTGGCAAAGGCAAGTCGCAGAGCTGCAGAGAGCAGCAGCAGGAATAGAGGCCAAGCTGTCCGCGGTTCCTGCAGAGGGAGAACCTTGACAAGGAGTTGTGGGACTGACCATGCACAAAAGAGGAGGAAGAAGAAGAAGAAGAAGAAGAAGAAGAAGAAGAAGAAGAAGAAGAGGAAGAAGAGGAAGAAGGGGTGAGTGGTACCGTGGCATCTCTTTCAAAGCGTGACATGTAGCGATGACGAGCAGACTTTTTGCCTTGCACAACTTGTTTGGCTGCTGTGCTTCTTGGGCAGGGATGCATGAGAAGCGCTCTGGTCCCTGCCAGGCGCTTGTGTTAGCTGCAGGGAGAGCTGAGAAGTGGCAGCTGCGGCTGCCAGCATGGTGGAGCATGAGCAGCCGGCTCCCAGGCCAAATGGCCCAAAGAAATGGTGGCAAGGGGCGGTGCTGAGAAGTGCAGAGGAAGGCAAAAAACCGCCGGGGACCAGTGCCAATGTGCCCCGGGGGAAAAAGTTCCTTGCTGAGCCCAGTGCTGGCCATGGGCTGTTCCCTGAGCATGTGAGCCAGACCTGGCTCCTTGTCCCACAGGCTGCTCATGCTTGCCAGGAGCTGCCCAAGCCCTATCCTCCCTTGAGCTGGAGCTATGTCGCGGACTTGCCAGAGTGCCCAAGTGCCTCTGAGCCGATAGACCTTGTGGGCAAGAATCCTTGCTGTCCCTGTGTAGGACACCAGGGGGTGTTCCAAAGCACTGCAAGCCCTTGCAAGCCCTTGCAAGCCCTCGACGTCCTATCTCTTAAGGCTCCTGAGCGTTGCTCTGTAGGAGATGAGGATGGTGAGCTGTGCAGTGCTCCTCAAGAAGGAATTGCCTTGGTCTTGCCACTGCTATCCAGTTGAAAAGGATTTGCATCCATGAGCCGAGCTTGGAAGGTGGCCCTGCCAGCAGATTGTCTTGCAGCGGAGAACCTCCAGCAGCCTCCTGCAAGGTTTTCTTCCCTCAGCCCCTGGCCTGTGATTCCAGCAGCTCCTCAAGTGCTTCCTGTCAGACGTGCTGGGGCTGCCCCCGGGCCAGCTGTGGCAGTGGACACGGGAGGCTGCTCCTCTGGATCCTGCGTGGGGCCTGGTGACCACTGCGTTGCCGGGTGCTGGCATTGTGACATGGGGGTGACACAGCCGCATATGTGCAGCCCTTTGGAGGAAGCCTTTGGGGTGCTGGCTCCAAATCAGTCCCTGTAGCTACAAAATAGGGGAGTAAGCAACCTAATAGAGTCCCTTTTTTGCAAAAAGACAGTGTGGATTTGTTGCCAGTGCAGCCTTACTTCCAGTAGCAATACTGCCTGTAGTCTCATGTATGGAGGCCTCAGGGCTCGCTCAGGGCTTGTCACGCAGAACTGCAGGCCTGACAGAGCAGAACTGCTCTCCTCTCCTCTCCTCTCTTCTCCTCTCCTCTCCTCTCCTCTCCTCTCCTCTCCTCTCCTCTCCTCTCCTCTCCTCTCCTCTTCTCTCCTGTCCGCCAGTCCAATATCTAAGAGCTGTTTGCCCGAAAGGACAGAGGGTTTTCAGTTCCAAAATTAATTTCAAGGACACAGAACACAATGAATTGTATTTTATTTTGTTGTTATTAAATTTCTTGATTTTATGTTAATTCATGTTATGTTTCTTCGTGTCATTTTTTTTCCCTTTGTGACTCTGTTTCAGAACCCAGGCTCACAAGCATTAGCTCAAGCCCAAGTGTAGCCAGGAGTAGGCTGAGGCATTCTTCAGTTTAGCCTGAGAAAAGATCCCTTGCAGGCTGGCAAAGGCAAGTCCCAGAGCTGCAGAGAGCAGCAGCAGGAATAGAGGCCAAGCTGTGCGCGGTTCCTGCAGAGGGAGAACCTTGACAAGGAGTTGTGGGACTGACCATGCACAAAAGAGGAGGAAGAAGAAGAAGAAGAAGAAGAAGAAGAAGAAGAAGAAGAAGAAGAAGAAGAAGAAGAGGAAGAAGAGGAAGAAGGGGTGAGTGGTACCGTGGCATCTCTTCCAAAGCGTGACATGTAGCGATGACGAGCAGACTTTTTGCCTTCCACAACTTGTTTGGCTGCTGTGCTTCTTGGGCAGGGATGCATGAGAAGCGCTCTGGTCCCTGCCAGGCGCTTGTGTTACCTGCAGGGAGAGCTGAGAAGTGGCAGCTGCGGCTGCCAGCATGGTGGAGCATGAGCAGCCGGCTCCCAGGCCAAATGGCCCAAAGAAATGGTGGCAAGGGGCGGTGCTGAGAACCGCAGAGGAAGGCAAAAAACCGCCGGGGACCAGTGCCAATGTGCCCCGGGGGAAAAAGTTCCTTGCTGAGCCCAGTGCTGGCCATGGGCTGTTCCCTGAGCATGTGAGCCAGACCTGGCTCCTTGTCCCACAGGCTGCTCATGCTTCCCAGGAGCTGCCCAAGCCCTATCCTCCCTTGAGCTGGAGCTATGTCGCGGACTTGCCAGAGTGCCCAAGTGCCTCTGAGCTGATAGACCTTGTGGGCAAGAATCCTTGCTGTCCCTGTGTAGGACACCAGTGGGTGTTCCAAAGCACTGCAAGCCCTTGCAAGCCCTTGCAAGCCCTCGACGTCCTATCTCTTACGGCTCCTGAGCGTTGCTCTGTAGGAGATGAGGATGGTGAGCTCTGCAGTGCTCCTCAAGAAGGAATTGCCTTGGTCTTGCCACTGCTATCCAGTTGAAAAGGATTTGCATCCATGAGCCGAGCTTGGAAGGTGGCCCTGCCAGCAGATTGTCTTGCAGCGGAGAACCTCCAGCAGCCTCATGCAAGGTTTTCTTCCCTCAGCCCCTGGCCTGTGATTCCAGCAGCTCCTCAAGTGCTTCCTGTCAGATGTGCTGGGGCTGCCCCCGGGCCAGCTCTGGCAGTGGACACGGGAGGCTGCTCCTCTGGATCCTGCGTGGGGCCTGGTGACCACTGCGTTGCCGGGTGCTGGCATTGTGACATGGGGCTGACACAGCCGCATATGTGCAGCCCTTTGGAGGAAGCCTTTGGGGTGCTGGCTCCAAATCAGTCCCTGTAGCTACAAAATAGGGGAGTAAGCAACCTAATAGAGTCCCTTTTTTGCAAAAGGACAGTGTGGATTTGTTGCCAGTGCAGCCTTCCTTCCAGTAGCAATACTGCCTGTAGTATCATGTATGGAGGCCTCAGGGCTCGCTCAGGGCTTGTCACGCAGAACTGCAGGCCTGACAGAGCAGAACTGCTCTCCTCTCCTCTCCTCTCCTCTCCTCTCCTCTCCTCTCCTCTCCTCTCCTCTCCTCTCCTGTCCGCCAGTCCAATATCTAAGAGACTGTTTGCCTGAAAGGACAGAGGGTTTTCAGTTCCAAAATCAATTTCAAGGACACATAACACAATGAATTGTATTTTATTTTGTTGTTAATTTATTAATTTTCTTGATTTTATGTTAATTCATGTTATGTTTCTTCGTGTCATTTTTTTTCCCTTTGTGACTCTGTTTCAGAACCCAGGCTCACAAGCATTAGCTCAAGCCCAAGTGTAGCCAGGAGTAGGCTGAGGCATTGTTCAGTTTAGCCTGAGAAAAGATCCCTTGCAGGCTGGCAAAGTCAAGTCCCAGAGCTGCAGAGAGCAGCAGCAGGAATAGAGGCCAAGCTGTCCGCGGTTCCTGCAGAGGGAGAACCTTGACAAGGAGTTGTTGGACTGACCATGCACAAAAGAGGAGGAAGAAGAAGAAGAAGAAGAAGAAGAAGAGGAAGAAGAGGAAGAAGAGGTGAGTGGTACTGTGGCATCTCTTCCAAAGCGTGACATGTAGCGATGACGAGCAGACTTTTTGCCTTGCACAACTTGTTTGGCTGCTGTGCTTCTTGGGCAGGGATGCATGAGAAGCGCTCTGGTCCCTGCCAGGCGCTTGTGTTACCTGCAGGGAGAGCTGAGAAGTGGCAGCTGCGGCTGCCAGCATGGTGGAGCATGAGCAGCCGGCTCCCAGGCCAAATGGCCCAAAGAAATGGTGGCAAGGGGCGGTGCTGAGAAGTGCAGAGGAAGGCAAAAAACCGCCGGGGACCAGTGCCAATGTGCCCCGGGGGAAAAAGTTCCTTGCTGAGCCCAGTGCTGGCCATGGGCTGTTCCCTGAGCATGTGAGCCAGACCTGGCTCCTTGTCCCACAGGCTGCTCACGCTTCCCAGGAGCTGCCCAAGCCCTATCCTCCCTTGAGCTGGAGCTATGTCGCGGACTTGCCAGAGTGCCCAAGTGCCTCTGAGCTGATAGACCTTGTGGGCAAGAATCCTTGCTGTCCCTGTGTAGGACACCAGTGGGTGTTCCAAAGCACTGCAAGCCCTTGCAAGCCCTTGCAAGCCCTCGACGTCCTATCTCTTAAGGCTCCTGAGCGTTGCTCTGTAGGAGATGAGGATGGTGAGCTGTGCAGTGCTCCTCAAGAAGGAATTGCCTTGGTCTTGCCACTGCTATCCAGTTGAAAAGGATTTGCATCCATGAGCCGAGCTTGGAAGGTGGCCCTGCCAGCACATTGTCTTGCAGCGGAGAACCTCCAGCAGCCTCATGCAAGGTTTTCTTCCCTCAGCCCCTGGCCTGTGATTCCAGCAGCTCCTCAAGTGCTTCCTGTCAGATGTGCTGGGGCTGCCCCCGGGCCAGCTCTGGCAGTGGACACGGGAGGCTGCTCCTCTGGATCCTGCGTGGGGCCTGGTGACCACTGCGTTGCCGGGTGCTGGCATTGTGACATGGGGGTGACACAGCCGCATATGTGCAGCCCTTTGGAGGAAGCCTTTGGGGTGCTGGCTCCAAATCAGTCCCTGTAGCTACAAAGTAGGAGAGTAAGCAACCTCATAGAGTCCCTTTTTTGCAAAAAGACAGTGTGGATTTGTTGCCAGTGCAGCCTTACTTCCAGTAGCAATACTGCCTGTAGTCTCATGTATGGAGGCCTCAGGGCTCGCTCAGGGCTTGTCACGCAGAACTGCAGGCCTGACAGAGCAGAACTGCTCTCCTCTCCTCTCCTCTCCTCTTCTCTCCTCTCCTCTCCTCTCCTCTCCTCTCCTCTCCTGTCCGCCAGTCCAATATCTAAGAGACTGTTTGCCTGAAAGGACAGAGGGTTTTCAGTTCCAAAATCAATTGCAAGGACACCTAACACAATGGATTTTATTTTATTTTGTTGTTAATTTATTAATTTTCTTGATTTTATGTTAATTCATGTTATGTTTCTTCGTGTCATTTTTTTTCCCTTTGTGACTCTGTTTCAGAACCCAGGCTCACAAGCATTAGATCAAGCCCAAGTGTAGCCAGGAGTAGGCTGAGGCATTGTTCAGTTTAGCCTGAGAAAAGATCCCTTGCAGGCTGGCAAAGGCAAGTCCCAGAGCTGCAGAGAGCAGCAGCAGGAATAGAGGCCAAGCTGTGCGCGGTTCCTGCAGAGGGAGAACCTTGACAAGGAGTTGTGGGACTGACCATGCACAAAAGAGGAGGAAGAAGAAGAAGAAGAAGAAGAAGAAGAGGAAGAAGAAGAGGAAGAAGAGGAAGAAGAGGTGAGTGGTACCGTGGCATCTCTTCCAAAGCGTGACATGTAGCGATGACGAGCAGACTTTTTGCCTTGCACAACTTGTTTGGCTGCTGTGCTTCTTGGGCAGGGATGCATGAGAAGCGCTCTGGTCCCTGCCAGGCGCTTGTGTTAGCTGCAGGGAGAGCTGAGAAGTGGCAGCTGCGGCTGCCAGCATGGTGGAGCATGAGCAGCCGGCTCCCAGGCCAAATGGTCCAAAGAAATGGTGGCAAGGGGCGGTGCTGAGAACTGCAGAGGAAGGCAAAAAACCGCCGGGGAGCAGTGCCAATGTGCCCCGGGGGAAAAAGTTCCTTGCTGAGCCCAGTGCTGGCCATGGGCTGTTCCCTGAGCATGTGAGCCAGACCTGGCTCCTTGTCCCACAGGCTGCTCACGCTTCCCAGGAGCTGCCCAAGCCCTATCCTCCCTTGAGCTGGTGCTATGTCGCGGACTTAACAGAGTGCCCAAGTGCCTCTGAGCTGCTAGACCTTGTGGGCAAGAATCCTTGCTGTCCCTGTGTAGGACACCAGTGGGTGTTCCAAAGCACTGCAAGCCCTTGCAAGCCCTTGCAAGCCCTCGACGTCCTATCTCTTAAGGCTCCTGAGCGTTGCTGTGTAGGAGATGAGGATGGTGAGCTGTGCAGTGCTCCTCAAGAAGGAATTGCCTTGGTCTTGCCACTGCTATCCAGTTGAAAAGGATTTGCATCCATGAGCCGAGCTTGGAAGGTGGCCCTGCCAGCACATTGTCTTGCAGCGGAGAACCTCCAGCAGCCTCCTGCAAGGTTTTCTTCCCTCAGCCCCTGGCCTGTGATTCCAGCAGCTCCTCAAGTGCTTCCTGTGAGATGTGCTGGGGCTGCCCCCGGGCCAGCTCTGGCAGTGGACACGGGAGGCTGCTCCTCTGGATCGTGCGTGGGGCCTGGTGACCACTGCGTTGCCGGGTGCTGGCATTGTGACATGGGGGTGACACAGCCGCATATGTGCAGCCCTTTGGAGGAAGCCTTTGGGGTGCTGGCTCCAAATCAGTCCCTGTAGCTACAAAATAGGGGAGTAAGCAACCTAATAGAGTCCCTTTTTTGCAAAAAGACAGTGTGGATTTGTTGCCAGTGCAGCCTTACTTCCAGTAGCAATACTGCCTGTAGTCTCATGTATGGAGGCCTCAGGGCTCGCTCAGGGCTTGTCACGCAGAACTGCAGGCCTGACAGAGCAGAACTGCTCTCCTCTCCTCTCCTCTCTTCTCCTCTCCTCTCCTCTCCTCTCCTCTCCTCTCCTCTCCTCTCCTCTTCTCTCCTGTCCGCCAGTCCAATATCTAAGAGCTGTTTGCCCGAAAGGACAGAGGGTTTTCAGTTCCAAAATTAATTTCAAGGACACAGAACACAATGAATTGTATTTTATTTTGTTGTTATTAAATTTCTTGATTTTATGTTAATTCATGTTATGTTTCTTCGTGTCATTTTTTTTCCCTTTGTGACTCTGTTTCAGAACCCAGGCTCACAAGCATTAGCTCAAGCCCAAGTGTAGCCAGGAGTAGGCTGAGGCATTCTTCAGTTTAGCCTGAGAAAAGATCCCTTGCAGGCTGGCAAAGGCAAGTCCCAGAGCTGCAGAGAGCAGCAGCAGGAATAGAGGCCAAGCTGTGCGCGGTTCCTGCAGAGGGAGAACCTTGACAAGGAGTTGTGGGACTGACCATGCACAAAAGAGGAGGAAGAAGAAGAAGAAGAAGAAGAAGAAGAAGAAGAAGAAGAAGAGGAAGAAGAGGAAGAAGGGGTGAGTGGTACCGTGGCATCTCTTTCAAAGCGTGACATGTAGCGATGACGAGCAGACTTTTTGCCTTCCACAACTTGTTTGGCTGCTGTGCTTCTTGGGCAGGGATGCATGAGAAGTGCTCTGGTCCCTGCCAGGCGCTTGTGTTACCTGCAGGGAGAGCTGAGAAGTGGCAGCTGCGGCTGCCAGCATGGTGGAGCATGAGCAGCCGGCTCCCAGGCCAAATGGCCCAAAGAAATGGTGGCAAGGGGCGGTGCTGAGAAGTGCAGAGGAAGGCAAAAAACCGCCGGGGACCAGTGCCAATGTGCCCCGGGGGAAAAAGTTCCTTGCTGAGCCCAGTGCTGGCCATGGGCTGTTCCCTGAGCATGTGAGCCAGACCTGGCTCCTTGTCCCACAGGCTGCTCATGCTTCCCAGGAGCTGCCCAAGCCCTATCCTCCCTTGAGCTGGAGCTATCTGGCGGACTTGCCAGAGTGCCCAAGTGCCTCTGAGCTGATAGACCTTGTGGGCAAGAATCCTTGCTGTCCCTGTGTAGGACACCAGTGGGTGTTCCAAAGCACTGCAAGCCCTTGCAAGCCCTTGCAAGCCCTCGACGTCCTATCTCTTACGGCTCCTGAGCGTTGCTCTGTAGGAGATGAGGATGGTGAGCTGTGCAGTGCTCCTCAAGAAGGAATTGCCTTGGTCTTGCCACTGCTATCCAGTTGAAAAGGATTTGCATCCATGAGCCGAGCTTGGAAGGTGGCCCTGCCAGCAGATTGTCTTGCAGCGGAGAACCTCCAGCAGCCTCATGCAAGGTTTTCTTCCCTCAGCCCCTGGCCTGTGATTCCAGCAGCTCCTCAAGTGCTTCCTGTCAGATGTGCTGGGGCTGCCCCCGGGCCAGCTCTGGCAGTGGACACGGGAGGCTGCTCCTCTGGATCGTGCGTGGGGCCTGGTGACCACTGCGTTGCCGGGTGCTGGCATTGTGACATGGGGGTGACACAGCCGCATATGTGCAGCCCTTTGGAGGAAGCCTTTGGGGTGCTGGCTCCAAATCAGTCCCTGTAGCTACAAAATAGGGGAGTAAGCAACCTAATAGAGTCCCTTTTTTGCAAAAAGACAGTGTGGATTTGTTGCCAGTGCAGCCTTACTTCCAGTAGCAATACTGCCTGTAGTCTCATGTATGGAGGCCTCAGGGCTCGCTCAGGGCTTGTCACGCAGAACTGCAGGCCTGACAGAGCAGAACTGCTCTCCTCTCCTCTCCTCTCTTCTCCTCTCCTCTCCTCTCCTCTCCTCTCCTCTCCTCTCCTCTCCTCTCCTCTCCTCTCCTCTTCTCTCCTGTCCGCCAGTCCAATATCTAAGAGCTGTTTGCCCGAAAGGACAGAGGGTTTTCAGTTCCAAAATTAATTTCAAGGACACAGAACACAATGAATTGTATTTTATTTTGTTGTTATTAAATTTCTTGATTTTATGTTAATTCATGTTATGTTTCTTCGTGTCATTTTTTTTCCCTTTGTGACTCTGTTTCAGAACCCAGGCTCACAAGCATTAGCTCAAGCCCAAGTGTAGCCAGGAGTAGGCTGAGGCATTCTTCAGTTTAGCCTGAGAAAAGATCCCTTGCAGGCTGGCAAAGGCAAGTCCCAGAGCTGCAGAGAGCAGCAGCAGGAATAGAGGCCAAGCTGTGCGCGGTTCCTGCAGAGGGAGAACCTTGACAAGGAGTTGTGGGACTGACCATGCACAAAAGAGGAGGAAGAAGAAGAAGAAGAAGAAGAAGAAGAAGAGGAAGAAGAGGTGAGTGGTACCGTGGCATCTCTTCCAAAGCGTGACATGTAGCGATGACGAGCAGAATTTTTGCCTTGCACAACTTGTTTGGCTGCTGTGCTTCTTGGGCAGGGATGCATGAGAAGCGCTCTGGTCCCTGCCAGGCGCTTGTGTTAGCTGCAGGGAGAGCTGAGAAGTGACAGCTGCGGCTGCCAGCATGGTGGAGCATGAGCAGCCGGCTCCCAGGCCAAATGGCACAAAGAAATGGTGGCAAGGGGCGGTGCTGAGAACTGCAGAGGAAGGCAAAACACCGCCGGGGACCAGTGCCAATGTCCCCCGGGGGAAAAAGTTCCTTGCTGAGCCCAGTGCTGGCCATGGGCTGTTCCCTGAGCATGTGAGCCAGACCTGGCTCCTTGTCCCACAGGCTGCTCATGCTTGCCAGGAGCTGCCCAAGCCCTATCCTCCCTTGAGCTGGAGCTATCTGGCGGACTTGCCAGAGTGCCCAAGTGCCTCTGAGCCGATAGACCTTGTGGGCAAGAATCCTTGCTGTCCCTGTGTAGGACACCAGGGGGTGTTCCAAAGCACTGCAAGCCCTTGCAAGCCCTTGCAAGCCCTCGACATCCTATCTCGTACGGCTCCTGAGCGTTGCTCTGTAGGAGTTGAGGATGGTGAGCTCTGCATGCTCCTCAAGAAGGAATTGCTTGGTCTTGCCACTGCTATCCAGTTGAAAAGGATTTGCATCCATGAGCCGAGCTTGGAAGGTGGCCCTGCCAGCAGATTGTCTTGCAGCGGAGAACCTCCAGCAGCCTCCTGCAAGGTTTTCTTCCCTCAGCCCCTGGCCTGTGATTCCAGCAGCTCCTCAAGTGCTTCCTGTCAGATGTGCTGGGGCTGCCCCCGGGCCAGCTGTGGCAGTGGACACGGGAGGCTGCTCCTCTGGATCCTGCGTGGGGCCTGGTGACCACTGCGTTGCCGGGTGCTGGCATTGTGACATGGGGGTGACACAGCCGCATATGTGCAGCCCTTTGGAGGAAGCCTTTGGGGTGCTGGCTCCAAATCAGTCCCCGTACCTACAAAATAGGGGAGTAAGCAACCTCATAGAGTCCCTTTTTTGCAAAAAGACAGTGTGGATTTGTTGCCAGTGCAGCCTTACTTCCAGTAGCAATACTGCCTGTAGTCTCATGTATGGAGGCCTCAGGGCTCGCTCAGGGCTTGTCACGCAGAACTGCAGGCCTGACAGAGCAGAACTGCTCTCCTCTCCTCTCCTCTCCCCTGCTCTCCTCTCCTCTCCTCTCCTCTCCTCTTCTCTCCTGTCCGCCAGTCCAATATCTAAGAGCTGTTTGCCCGAAAGGACAGAGGGTTTTCAGTTCCAAAATTAATTTCAAGGACACAGAACACAATGAATTGTATTTTATTTTGTTGTTATTAAATGTCTTGATTTTATGTTAATTCATGTTATGTTTCTTCGTGTCACTTTTTTTTCCCTTTGTGACTCTGTTTCAGAACCCAGGCTCACAAGCATTAGCTCAAGCCCAAGTGTAGCCAGGAGTAGGCTGAGGCATTCTTCAGTCTAGCCTGAGAAAAGATCCCTTGCAGGCTGGCAAAGGCAAGTCCCAGAGCTGCAGAGAGCAGCAGCAGGAATAGAGGCCAAGCTGTGCGCGGTTCCTGCAGAGGGAGAACCTTGACAAGGAGTTGTGGGACTGACCATGCACAAAAGAGGAGGAAGAAGAGGAAGAAGAAGAAGAAGAAGAGGAAGAAGAGGAAGAAGAGGTGAGTGGTACCGTGGCATCTCTTCCAAAGCGTGACATGTAGCGATGACGAGCAGACTTTTTGCCTTGCACAACTTGTTTGGCTGCTGTGCTTCTTGGGCAGGGATGCATGAGAAGCGCTCTGGTCCCTGCCAGGCGCTTGTGTTACCTGCAGGGAGAGCTGAGAAGTGGCAGCTGCGGCTGCCAGCATGGTGGAGCATGAGCAGCCGGCTCCCAGGCCAAATGGCCCAAAGAAATGGTGGCAAGGGGCGGTGCTGAGAAGTGCAGAGGAAGGCAAAAAACCGCCGGGGACCAGTGCCAATGTGCCCCGGGGGAAAAAGTTCCTTGCTGAGCCCAGTGCTGGCCATGGGCTGTTCCCTGAGCATGTGAGCCAGACCTGGCTCCTTGTCCCACAGGCTGCTCATGCTTCCCAGGAGCTGCCCAAGCCCTATCCTCCCTTGAGCTGGAGCTATCTGGCGGACTTGCCAGAGTGCCCAAGTGCCTCTGAGCTGATAGACCTTGTGGGCAAGAATCCTTGCTGTCCCTGTGTAGGACACCAGTGGGTGTTCCAAAGCACTGCAAGCCCTTGCAAGCCCTTGCAAGCCCTCGACGTCCTATCTCTTACGGCTCCTGAGCGTTGCTCTGTAGGAGATGAGGATGGTGAGCTGTGCAGTGCTCCTCAAGAAGGAATTGCCTTGGTCTTGCCACTGCTATCCAGTTGAAAAGGATTTGCATCCATGAGCCGAGCTTGGAAGGTGGCCCTGCCAGCAGATTGTCTTGCAGCGGAGAACCTCCAGCAGCCTCATGCAAGGTTTTCTTCCCTCAGCCCCTGGCCTGTGATTCCAGCAGCTCCTCAAGTGCTTCCTGTCAGATGTGCTGGGGCTGCCCCCGGGCCAGCTCTGGCAGTGGACACGGGAGGCTGCTCCTCTGGATCCTGCGTGGGGCCTGGTGACCACTGCGTTGCCGGGTGCTGGCATTGTGACATGGGGGTGACACAGCCGCATATGTGCAGCCCTTTGGAGGAAGCCTTTGGGGTGCTGGCTCCAAATCAGTCCCTGTAGCTACAAAATAGGGGAGTAAGCAACCTAATAGAGTCCCTTTTTTGCAAAAAGACAGTGTGGATTTGTTGCCAGTGCAGCCTTCCTTCCAGTAGCAATACTGCCTGTAGTATCATGTATGGAGGCCTCAGGGCTCGCTCAGGGCTTGTCACGCAGAACTGCAGGCCTGACAGAGCAGAACTGCTCTCCTCTCCTCTTCTCTCCTGTCCGCCAGTCCAATATCTAAGAGACTGTTTGCCTGAAAGGACAGAGGGGTTTCAGTTCCAAAATCAATTTCAAGGACACATAACACAATGAATCGTATTTTATTTTGTTGTTAATTTATTAATTTTCTTGATTTTATGTTAATTCATGTTATGTTTCTTCGTGTCACTTTTTTTTCCCTTTGTGACTCTGTTTCAGAACCCAGGCTCACAAGCATTAGCTCAAGCCCAAGTGTAGCCAGGAGTAGGCTGAGGCATTCTTCAGTTTAGCCTGAGAAAAGATCCCTTGCAGGCTGGCAAAGGCAAGTCCCAGAGCTGCAGAGAGCAGCAGCAGGAATAGAGGCCAAGCTGTCCGCGGTTCCTGCAGAGGGAGAACCTTGACAAGGAGTTGTGGGACTGACCATGCACAAAAGAGGAGGAAGAAGAAGAAGAAGAAGAAGAAGAAGAGGAAGAAGAGGAAGAAGAGGTGAGTGGTACCGTGGCATCTCTTCCAAAGCGTGACATGTAGCGATGACGAGCAGACTTTTTGCCTTGCACAACTTGTTTGGCTGCTGTGCTTCTTGGGCAGGGATGCATGAGAAGCGCTCTGGTCCCTGCCAGGCGCTTGTGTTAGCTGCAGGGAGAGCTGAGAAGCGGCAGCTGCGGCTGCCAGCATGGTGGAGCATGAGCAGCCGGCTCCCAGGCCAAATGGCCCAAAGAAATGGTGGCAAGGGGCGGTGCTGAGAAGTGCAGAGGAAGGCAAAAAACCGCCGGGGACCAGTGCCAATGTGCCCCGGGGGAAAAAGTTCCTTGCTGAGCCCAGTGCTGGCCATGGGCTGTTCCCTGAGCATGTGAGCCAGACCTGGCTCCTTGTCCCACAGGCTGCTCATGCTTCCCAGGAGCTGCCCAAGCCCTATCCTCCCTTGAGCTGGAGCTATCTGGCGGACTTGCCAGAGTGCCCAAGTGCCTCTGAGCTGATAGACCTTGTGGGCAAGAATCCTTGCTGTCCCTGTGTAGGACACCAGTGGGTGTTCCAAAGCACTGCAAGCCCTTGCAAGCCCTTGCAAGCCCTCGACGTCCTATCTCTTACGGCTCCTGAGCGTTGCTCTGTAGGAGATGAGGATGGTGAGCTCTGCAGTGCTCCTCAAGAAGGAATTGCCTTGGTCTTGCCACTGCTATCCAGTTGAAAAGGATTTGCATCCATGAGCCGAGCTTGGAAGGTGGCCCTGCCAGCAGATTGTCTTGCAGCGGAGAACCTCCAGCAGCCTCATGCAAGGTTTTCTTCCCTCAGCCCCTGGCCTGTGATTCCAGCAGCTCCTCAAGTGCTTCCTGTCAGATGTGCTGGGGCTGCCCCCGGGCCAGCTCTGGCAGTGGACACGGGAGGCTGCTCCTCTGGATCCTGCGTGGGGCCTGGTGACCACTGCGTTGCCGGGTGCTGGCATTGTGACATGGGGGTGACACAGCCGCATATGTGCAGTCCTTTGGAGGAAGCCTTTGGGGTGCTGGCTCCAAATCAGTCCCTGTAGCTACAAAATAGGGGAGTAAGCAACCTAATTGAGTCCCTTTTTTGCAAAAAGACAGTGTGGATTTGTTGCCAGTGCAGCCTTCCTTCCAGTAGCAATACTGCCTGTAGTATCATGTATGGAGGCCTCAGGGCTCGCTCAGGGCTTGTCACGCAGAACTGCAGGCCTGACAGAGCAGAATTGCTCTCCTCTCCTCCTCTCTCCTGTCCGCCAGTCCAATATCTAAGAGACTGTTTGCCTGAAAGGACAGAGGGGTTTCAGTTCCAAAATCAATTTCAAGGACACATAACACAATGAATCGTATTTTATTTTGTTGTTAATTTATTAATTTTCTTGATTTTATGTTAATTCATGTTATGTTTCTTCGTGTCACTTTTTTTTCCCTTTGTGACTCTGTTTCAGAACCCAGGCTCACAAGCATTAGCTCAAGCCCAAGTGTAGCCAGGAGTAGGCTGAGGCATTCTTCAGTTTAGCCTGAGAAAAGATCCCTTGCAGGCTGGCAAAGGCAAGTCCCAGAGCTGCAGAGAGCAGCAGCAGGAATAGAGGCCAAGCTGTCCGCGGTTCCTGCAGAGGGAGAACCTTGACAAGGAGTTGTGGGACTGACCATGCACAAAAGAGGAGGAAGAAGAGGAAGAAGAAGAAGAAGAAGAGGAAGAAGAGGAAGAAGAGGTGAGTGGTACCGTGGCATCTCTTCCAAAGCGTGACATGTAGCGATGACGAGCAGAATTTTTGCCTTGCACAACTTGTTTGGCTGCTGTGCTTCTTGGGCAGGGATGCATGAGAAGCGCTCTGGTCCCTGCCAGGCGCTTGTGTTAGCTGCAGGGAGAGCTGAGAAGTGGCAGCTGCGGCTGCCAGCATGGTGGAGCATGAGCAGCCGGCTCCCAGGCCAAATGGCCCAAAGAAATGGTGGCAAGGGGCGGTGCTGAGAAGTGCAGAGGAAGGCAAAAAACCGCCGGGGACCAGTGCCAATGTGCCCCGGGGGAAAAAGTTCCTTGCTGAGCCCAGTGCTGGCCATGGGCTGTTCCCTGAGCATGTGAGCCAGACCTGGCTCCTTGTCCCACAGGCTGCTCATGCTTCCCAGGAGCTGCCCAAGCCCTATCCTCCCTTGAGCTGGAGCTATCTGGCGGACTTGCCAGAGTGCCCAAGTGCCTCTGAGCTGCTAGACCTTGTGGGCAAGAATCCTTGCTGTCCCTGTGTAGGACACCAGGGGGTGTTCCAAAGCACTGCAAGCCCTTGCAAGCCCTTGCAAGCCCTCGACGTCCTATCTCTTACGGCTCCTGAGCGTTGTTCTGTAGGAGATGAGGATGGTGAGCTGTGCAGTGCTCCTCAAGAAGGAATTGCCTTGGTCTTGCCACTGCTATCCAGTTGAAAAGGATTTGCATCCATGAGCCGAGCTTGGAAGGTGGCCCTGCCAGCAGATTGTCTTGCAGCGGAGAACCTCCAGCAGCCTCATGCAAGGTTTTCTTCCCTCAGCCCCTGGCCTGTGATTCCAGCAGCTCCTCAAGTGCTTCCTGTCAGATGTGCTGGGGCTGCCCCCGGGCCAGCTCTGGCAGTGGACACGGGAGGCTGCTCCTCTGGATCCTGCGTGGGGCCTGGTGACCACTGCGTTGCCGGGTGCTGGCATTGTGACATGGGGGTGACACAGCCGCATATGTGCAGCCCTTTGGAGGAAGCCTTTGGGGTGCTGGCTCCAAATCAGTCCCTGTACCTACAAAATAGGGGAGTAAGCAACCTCATAGAGTCCCTTTTTTGCAAAAAGACAGTGTGGATTTGTTGCCAGTGCAGCCTTACTTCCAGTAGCAATACTGCCTGTAGTATCATGTATGGAGGCCTCAGGGCTCGCTCAGGGCTTGTCACGCAGAACTGCAGGCCTGACAGAGCAGAACTGCTCTCCTCTCCTCTCCTCTCCTCTCCTCTCCTCTCCTCCCCTCTCCTCTCCTCTCCTCTCCTCTCCTCTCCTCTCCTCTCCTCTACTGTCCGCCAGTCCAATATCTAAGAGACTGTTTGCCTGAAAGGACAGAGGGTTTTCAGTTCCAAAATCAATTGCAAGGACACCTAAAACAATGGATTTTATTTTATTTTGTTGTTAATTTATTAATTTTCTTGATTTTATGTTAATTCATGTTATGTTTCTTCGTGTCATTTTTTTTCCCTTTGTGACTCTGTTTCAGAACCCAGGCTCACAAGCATTAGCTCAAGCCCAAGTGTAGCCAGGAGTAGGCTGAGGCATTCTTCAGTTTAGCCTGAGAAAAGATCCCTTGCAGGCTGGCAAAGGCAAGTCCCAGAGCTGCAGAGAGCAGCAGCAGGAATAGAGGCCAAGCTGTCCGCGGTTCCTGCAGAGGGAGAACCTTGACAAGGAGTTGTGGGACTGACCATGCACAAAAGAGGAGGAAGAAGAAGAAGAAGAAGAAGAAGAAGAAGAAGAAGAGGAAGAAGAGGAAGAAGAGGTGAGTGGTACCGTGGCATCTCTTCCAAAGCGTGACATGTAGCGATGACGAGCAGACTTTTTGCCTTGCACAACTTGTTTGGCTGCTGTGCTTCTTGGGCAGGGATGCATGAGAAGCGCTCTGGTCCCTGCCAGGCGCTTGTGTTAGCTGCAGGGAGAGCTGAGAAGTGGCAGCTGCGGCTGCCAGCATGGTGGAGCATGAGCAGCCGGCTCCCAGGCCAAATGGTCCAAAGAAATGGTGGCAAGGGGCGGTGCTGAGAACTGCAGAGGAAGGCAAAAAACCGCCAGGGACCAGTGCCAATGTGCCCCGGGGGAAAAAGTTCCTTGCTGAGCCCAGTGCTGGCCATGGGCTGTTCCCTGAGCATGTGAGCCAGACCTGGCTCCTTGTCCCACAGGCTGCTCACGCTTCCCAGGAGCTGCCCAAGCCCTATCCTCCCTTGAGCTGGAGCTATGTCGCAGACTTGCCAGAGTGCCCAAGTGCCTCTGAGCTGCTAGACCTTGTGGGCAAGAATCCTTGCTGTCCCTGTGTAGGACACCAGTGGGTGTTCCAAAGCACTGCAAGCCCTTGCAAGCCCTTGCAAGCCCTCGACGTCCTATCTCTTACGGCTCCTGAGCGTTGCTTTGTAGGAGATGAGGATGGTGAGCTGTGCAGTGCTCCTCAAGAAGGAATTGCCTTGGTCTTGCCACTGCTATCCAGTTGAAAAGGATTTGCATCCATGAGCCGAGCTTGGAAGGTGGCCCTGCCAGCAGATTGTCTTGCAGCGGAGAACCTCCAGCAGCCTCATGCAAGGTTTTCTTCCCTCAGCCCCTGGCCTGTGATTCCAGCAGCTCCTCAAGTGCTTCCTGTCAGATGTGCTGGGGCTGCCCCCGGGCCAGCTCTGGCAGTGGACACGGGAGGCTGCTCCTCTGGATCCTGCGTGGGGCCTGGTGACCACTGCGTTGCCGGGTGCTGGCATTGTGACATGGGGGTGACACAGCCGCATATGTGCAGCCCTTTGGAGGAAGCCTTTGGGGTGCTGGCTCCAAATCAGTCCCTGTACCTACAAAATAGGGGAGTAAGCAACCTAATAGAGTCCCTTTTTTGCAAAAAGACAGTGTGGATTTGTTGCCAGTGCAGCCTTCCTTCCAGTAGCAATACTGCCTGTAGTATCATGTATGGAGGCCTCAGGGCTCGCTCAGGGCTTGTCACGCAGAACTGCAGGCCTGACAGAGCAGAACTGCTCTCCTCTCCTCTCCTCTCCTCTCCTCTCCTCTCCTGTCCGCCAGTCCAATATCTAAGAGATTGTTTGCCTGAAAGGACAGAGGGGTTTCAGTTCCAAAATCAATTTCAAGGACACATAACACAATGAATTTTATTTTATTTTGTTGTTAATTTATTAATTTTCTTGATTTTATGTTAATTCATGTTATGTTTCTTCGTGTCATTTTTCTTCCCTTTCTGACTCTCTTTCAGAACCCAGGCTCACAAGCATTAGCTCAGGCCCAAGTGTAGCCAGGAGTAGGCTGAGGCATTCTTCAGTTTAGCCTGAGAAAAGATCCCTTGCAGGCTGGCAAAGGCAAGTCCCAGAGCTGCAGAGAGCAGCAGCAGGAATAGAGGCCAAGCTGTCCGCGGTTCCTGCAGAGGGAGAACCTTGACAAGGAGTTGTGGGACTGACCATGCACAAAAGAGGAGGAAGAAGAAGAAGAAGAAGAAGAAGAAGAAGAAGAAGAGGAAGAAGAGGAAGAAGAGGTGAGTGGTATCGTGGCATCTCTTCCAAAGCGTGACATGTAGCGATGACGAGCAGACTTTTTGCCTTGCACAACTTGTTTGGCTGCTGTGCTTCTTGGGCAGGGATGCATGAGAAGCGCTCTGGTCCCTGCCAGGCGCTTGTGTTAGCTGCAGGGAGAGCTGAGAAGTGGCAGCTGCGGCTGCCAGCATGGTGGAGCATGAGCAGCCGGCTCCCAGGCCAAATGGCCCAAAGAAATGGTGGCAAGGGGCGGTGCTGAGAAGTGCAGAGGAAGGCAAAAAACCGCCGGGGACCAGTGCCAATGTGCCCCGGGGGAAAAAGTTCCTTGCTGAGCCCAGTGCTGGCCATGGGCTGTTCCCTGAGCATGTGAGCCAGACCTGGCTCCTTGTCCCACAGGCTGCTCATGCTTCCCAGGAGCTGCCCAAGCCCTATCCTCCCTTGAGCTGGAGCTATGTCGCGGACTTGCCAGAGGGCCCAAGTGCCTCTGAGCTGATAGACCTTGTGGGCAAGAATCCTTGCTGTCCCTGTGTAGGACACCAGTGGGTGTTC
This sequence comes from Caloenas nicobarica, assembly GCF_036013445.1. NCBI lineage: Eukaryota > Metazoa > Chordata > Aves > Columbiformes > Columbidae > Caloenas > Caloenas nicobarica. The sequence continues at coordinate 128,574 of NW_027016966.1, read as the reverse complement.
CAAAGCACTGCAAGCCCTTGCAAGCCCTTGCAAGCCCTCGACGTCCTATCTCTTACGGCTCCTGAGCGTTGCTGTGTAGGAGATGAGGATGGTGAGCTGTGCAGTGCTCCTCAAGAAGGAATTGCCTTGGTCTTGCCACTGCTATCCAGTTGAAAAGGATTTGCATCCATGAGCCGAGCTTGGAAGGTGGCCCTGCCAGCAGATTGTCTTGCAGCGGAGAACCTCCAGCAGCCTCATGCAAGGTTTTCCTCCCTCAGCCCCTGGCCTGTGATTCCAGCAGCTCCTCAAGTGCTTCCTGTCAGATGTGCTGGGGCTGCCCCCGGGCCAGCTCTGGCAGTGGACACGGGAGGCTGCTCCTCTGGATCCTGCGTGGGGCCTGGTGACCACTGCGTTGCCGGGTGCTGGCATTGTGACATGGGGGTGACACAGCCGCGTATGTGCAGCCCTTTGAGGGAAGCCTTTGGGGTGCTGGCTCCAAATCAGTCCCTGTAGCTACAAAATAGGGGAGTAAGCAACCTAATAGAGTCCCTTTTTTGCAAAAAGACAGTGTGGATTTGTTGCCAGTGCAGCCTTACTTCCAGTAGCAATACTGCCTGTAGTATCATGTATGGAGGCCTCAGGGCTCGCTCAGGGCTTGTCACGCAGAACTGCAGGCCTGACAGAGCAGAACTGCTCTCCTCTCCTCTCCTCTCCTCTCCTCTCCTCTCCTCTCCTCTCCTCTCCTGTTCTCTCCTGTCCGCCAGTCCAATATCTAAGAGACTGTTTGCCTGAAAGGACAGAGGGTTTTCAGTTCCAAAATCAATTGCAAGGACACCTAACACAATGGATTTTATTTTATTTTGTTGTTAATTTATTAATTTTCTTGATTTTATGTTAATTCATGTTATGTTTCTTCGTGTCATTTTTTTTCCCTTTGTGACTCTGTTTCAGAAGCCAGGCTCACAAGCATTAGCTCAAGCCCAAGTGTAGCCAGGAGTAGGCTGAGGCATTCTTCAGTTTAGCCTGAGAAAAGATCCCTTGCAGGCTGGCAAAGGCAAGTCCCAGAGCTGCAGAGAGCAGCAGCAGGAATAGAGGCCAAGCTGTGCGTGGTTCCTGCAGAGGGAGAACCTTGACAAGGAGTTGTGGGACTGACCATGCACAAAAGAGGAGGAAGAAGAAGAAGAAGAAGGGGATGAAGAGGAAGAAGGAGAGGAAGAAGAGGAAGAAGGGGTGAGTGGTACCGTGGCATCTCTTCCAAAGCGTGACCATGTAGCGATGACGAGCAGACTTTTTGCCTTGCACAACTTGTTTGGCTGCTGTGCTTCTTGGGCAGGGATGCATGAGAAGCGCTCTGGTCCCTGCCAGGCGCTTGTGTTAGCTGCAGGGAGAGCTGAGAAGTGGCAGCTGCGGCTGCCAGCATGGTGGAGCATGAGCAGCCGGCTCCCAGGCCAAATGGCCCAAAGAAATGGTGGCAAGGGGCGGTGCTGAGAAGTGCAGAGGAAGGCAAAAAACCGCCGGGGACCAGTGCCAATGTGCCCCGGGGGAAAAATTTCCTTGCTGAGCCCAGTGCTGGCCATGGGTTGTTCCCTGAGCATGTGAGCCAGACCTGGCTCCTAGTCCCACAGGCTGCTCATGCTTCCCAGGAGCTGCCCAAGCCCTATCCTCCCTTGAGATGGAGCTATGTCGCGGACTTTCCAGAGTGCCCAACTGCCTCTGAGCTGCTAGACCTTGTGGGCAAGAATCCTTGCTGTCCCTGTGTAGGACACCAGTGGGTGTTCCAAAGCACTGCAAGCCCTTGCAAGCCCTTGCAAGCCCTCGACATCCTATCTCTTACGGCTCCTGAGCGTTGCTGTGTAGGAGATGAGGATGGTGAGCTGTGCAGTGCTCCTCAAGAAGGAATTGCCTTGGTCTTGCCACTGCTATCCAGTTGAAAAGGATTTGCATCCATGAGCCGAGCTTGGAAGGTGGCCCTGCCAGCAGATTGTCTTGCAGCGGAGAACCTCCAGCAGCCTCATGCAAGGTTTTCTTCCCTCAGCCCCTGGCCTGTGATTCCAGCAGCTCCTCAAGTGCTTCCTGTCAGATGTGCTGGGGCTGCCCCCGGGCCAGCTCTGGCAGTGGACACGGGAGGCTGCTCCTCTGGATCCTGCGTGGGGCCTGGTGACCACTGCGTTGCCGGGTGCTGGCATTGTGACATGGGGGTGACACAGCCGCGTATGTGCAGCCCTTTGAGGGAAGCCTTTGGGGTGCTGGCTCCAAATCAGTCCCTGTAGCTACAAAATAGGGGAGTAAGCAACCTAATAGAGTCCCTTTTTTGCAAAAAGACAGTGTGGATTTGTTGCCAGTGCAGCCTTCCTTCCAGTAGCAATACTGCCTGTAGTATCATGTATGGAGGCCTCAGGGCTCGCTCAGGGCTTGTCACGCAGAACTGCAGGCCTGACAGAGCAGAACTGCTCTCCTCTCCTCTCCTTTCCTCTCCTCTGCTCTCCTCTCCTCTTCTCTCCTGTCCGCCAGTCCAATATCTAAGAGACTGTTTGCCTGAAAGGACAGAGGGTTTTCAGTTCCAAAATCAATGTCAAGGACACATAACACAATGGATTTTATTTTATTTTGTTGTTAATTTCTTAATTTTCTTGATTTTATGTTAATTCATGTTATGTTTCTTCGTGTCATTTTTTTTCCCTTTGTGACTCTGTTTCAGAAGCCAGGCTCACAAGCATTAGCTCAAGCCCAAGTGTAGCCAGGAGTAGGCTGAGGCATTCTTCAGTTTAGCCTGAGAAAAGATCCCTTGCAGGCTGGCAAAGGCAAGTCCCAGAGCTGCAGAGAGCAGCAGCAGGAATAGAGGCCAAGCTGTGCGCGGTTCCTGCAGAGGGAGAACCTTGACAAGGACTTGTGGGACTGACCATGCACAAAAGAGGAGGAAGAAGAAGAAGAAGAAGAAGAAGAAGAAGAAGAAAAAGAAGAAGAAGAGGTAGAAGAGGAAGAAGGGGTGAGTGGTACCGTGGCATGTCTTCCAAAGCGTGACATGTAGCGATGACGAGCAGACTTTTTGCCTTGCACAACTTGTTTGGCTGCTGTGCTTCTTGGGCAGGGATGCATGAGAAGCGCTCTGGTCCCTGCCAGGCGCTTGTGTTACCTGCAGGGAGAGCTGAGAAGTGGCAGCTGCGGCTGCCAGCATGGTGGAGCATGAGCAGCCGGCTCCCAGGCCAAATGGCCCAAAGAAATGGTGGCAAGGGGCGGTGCTGAGAACTGCAGAGGAAGGCAAAAAACCGCCGGGGACCAGTGCCAATGTGCCCCGGGGGAAAAAGTTCCTTGCTGAGCCCAGTGCTGGCCATGGGCTGTTCCCTGAGCATGTGAGCCAGACCTGGCTCCTTGTCCCACAGGCTGCTCATGCTTCCCAGGAGCTGCCCAAGCCCTATCCTCCCTTGAGCTGGAGCTATCTGGCGGACTTGCCAGAGTGCCCAAGTGCCTCTGAGCTGCTAGACCTTGTGGGCAAGAATCCTTGCTGTCCCTGTGTAGGACACCAGGGGGTGTTCCAAAGCACTGCAAGCCCTTGCAAGCCCTTGCAAGCCCTCGACGTCCTATCTCTTACGGCTCCTGAGCGTTGCTCTGTAGGAGATGAGGATGGTGAGCTGTGCAGTGCTCCTCAAGAAGGAATTGCCTTGGTCTTGCCACTGCTATCCAGTTGAAAAGGATTTGCATCCATGAGCCGAGCTTGGAAGGTGGCCCTGCCAGCAGATTGTCTTGCAGCGGAGAACCTCCAGCAGCCTCATGCAAGGTTTTCTTCCCTCAGCCCCTGGCCTGTGATTCCAGCAGCTCCTCAAGTGCTTCCTGTCAGATGTGCTGGGGCTGCCCCCGGGCCAGCTCTGGCAGTGGACACGGGAGGCTGCTCCTCTGGATCCTGCGTGGGGCCTGGTGACCACTGCGTTGCCGGGTGCTGGCATTGTGACATGGGGGTGACACAGCCGCATATGTGCAGCCCTTTGGAGGAAGCCTTTGGGGTGCTGGCTCCAAATCAGTCCCTGTAGCTACAAAATAGGGGAGTAAGCAACCTATTAGAGTCCCTTTTTTGCAAAAAGACAGTGTGGATTTGTTGCCAGTGCAGCCTTACTTCCAGTAGCAATACTGCCTGTAGTCTCATGTATGGAGGCCTCAGGGCTCGCTCAGGGCTTGTCACGCAGAACTGCAGGCCTGACAGAGCAGAACTGCTCTCCTCTCCTCTCCTCTCCTTTCCTCTCCTCTGCTCTCCTCTCCTCTTCTCTCCTCTCCTGTCCGCCAGTCCAATATCTAAGAGACTGTTTGCCTGAAAGGACAGAGGGGTTTCAGTTCCAAAATCAATGTCAAGGACACATAACACAATGAATTTGATTTTATTTTGTTGTTAATTTATTAATTTTCTTGATTTTATGTTAATTCATGTGATGTTTCTTCGTGTCATTTTTTTTCCCTTTGTGACTCTGTTTCAGAACCCAGGCTCACAAGCATTAGCTCAAGCCCAAGTGTAGCCAGGAGTAGGCTGAGGCATTCTTCAGTTTAGCCTGAGAAAAGATCCCTTGCAGGCTGGCAAAGGCAAGTCCCAGAGCTGCAGAGAGCAGCAGCAGGAATAGAGGCCAAGCTGTCCGCGGTTCCTGCAGAGGGAGAACCTTGACAAGGAGTTGTGGGACTGACCATGCACAAAAGAGGAGGAAGAAGAAGAAGAAGAAGAAGAAGAAGAAGAAGAGGAAGAAGAGGAAGAAGAGGTGAGTGGTACCGTGGCATCTCTTCCAAAGCGTGACATGTAGCGATGACGAGCAGACTTTTTGCCTTGCACAACTTGTTTGGCTGCTGTGCTTCTTGGGCAGGGATGCATGAGAAGCGCTCTGGTCCCTGCCAGGCGCTTGTGTTACCTGCAGGGAGAGCTGAGAAGTGGCAGCTGTGGCTGCCAGCACGGTGGAGCATGAGCAGCCGGCTCCCAGGCCAAATGGCCCAAAGAAATGGTGGCAAGGGGCGGTGCTGAGAACTGCAGAGGAAGGCAAAAAACCGCCGGGGACCAGTGCCAACGTGCCCCGGGGGAAAAAGTTTCTTGCTGAGCCCAGTGCTGGCCATGGGCTGTTCCCTGAGCATGTGAGCCAGACCTGGCTCCTTGTCCCACAGGCTGCTCATGCTTCCCAGGAGCTGCCCAAGCCCTATCCTCCCTTGAGCTGGAGCTATGTCGCGGACTTGCCAGAGTGCCCAAGTGCCTCTGAGCTGATAGACCTTGTGGGCAAGAATCCTTGCTGTCCCTGTGTAGGACACCAGTGGGTGTTCCAAAGCACTGCAAGCCCTTGCAAGCCCTTGCAAGCCCTCGACGTCCTATCTCTTACGGCTCCTGAGCGTTGCTCTGTAGGAGATGAGGATGGTGAGCTGTGCAGTGCTCCTCAAGAAGGAATTGCCTTGGTCTTGCCACTGCTATCCAGTTGAAAAGGATTTGCATCCATGAGCCGAGCTTGGAAGGTGGCCCTGCCAGCAGATTGTCTTGCAGCGGAGAACCTCCAGCAGCCTCATGCAAGGTTTTCTTCCCTCAGCCCCTGGCCTGTGATTCCAGCAGCTCCTCAAGTGCTTCCTGTCAGATGTGCTGGGGCTGCCCCCGGGCCAGCTCTGGCAGTGGACACGGGAGGCTGCTCCTCTGGATCCTGCGTGGGGCCTGGTGACCACTGCGTTGCCGGGTGCTGGCATTGTGACATGGGGGTGACACAGCCGCATATGTGCAGCCCTTTGGAGGAAGCCTTTGGGGTGCTGGCTCCAAATCAGTCCCTGTAGCTACAAAATAGAGGAGGAAGCAACCTAATAGAGTCCCTTTTTTGCAAAAAGACAGTGTGGATTTGTTGCCAGTGCAGCCTTCCTTCCGGTAGCAATACTGCCTGTAGTCTCATGTATGGAGGCCTCAGGGCTCGCTCAGGGCTTGTCACGCAGAACTGCAGGCCTGACAGAGCAGAACTGCTCTCCTCTCCTCTCCTCTCCTCTCCTCTCCTCTCCTCTCCTCTCCTCTCCTCTCCTCTCCTCTTCTCTTCTCTCCTGTCCGCCAGTCCAATATCTAAGAGACTGTTTGCCTGAAAGGACAGAGGGTTTTCAGTTCCAAAATCAATGTCAAGGACACATAACACAATGAATTTGATTTTATTTTGTTGTTAATTTATTAATTTTCTTGATTTTATGTTAATTCATGTGATGTTTCTTCGTGTCATTTTTTTTCCCTTTGTGACTCTGTTTCAGAACCCAGGCTCACAAGCATTAGCTCAAGCCCAAGTGTAGCCAGGAGTAGGCTGAGGCATTCTTCGGTTTAGCCTGAAAAAAGATCCCTTGCAGGCTGGCAAAGGCAAGTCCCAGAGCTGCAGAGAGCAGCAGCAGGAATAGAGGCCAAGCTGTGCGCGGTTCCTGCAGAGGGAGAACCTTGACAAGGAGTTGTGGGACTGACCATGCACAAAAGAGGAGGAAGAAGAAGAAGAAGAAGAAGAAGAAGAAGAAGAAGAAGAAGAAGAAGAAGAAGAAGAAGAAGAGGAAGAAGAGGAAGAAGAGGAAGAAGAGGTGAGTGGTACCGTGGCATCTCTTCCAAAGCGTGACATGTAGCGATGACGAGCAGACTTTTTGCCTTGCACAACTTGTTTGGCTGCTGTGCTTCTTGGGCAGGGATGCATGAGAAGCGCTCTGGTCCCTGCCAGGCGCTTGTGTTAGCTGCAGGGAGAGCTGAGAAGTGGCAGCTGCGGCTGCCAGCATGGTGGAGCATGAGCAGCCGGCTCCCAGGCCAAATGGCCCAATGAAATGGTGGCAAGGGGCGGTGCTGAGAACTGCAGAGGAAGGCAAAAAACCGCCGGGGACCAGTGCCAATGTGCCCCGGGGGAAAAAGTTCCTTGCTGAGCCCAGTGCTGGCCATGGGCTGTTCCCTGAGCATGTGAGCCAGACCTGGCTCCTTGCCCCCCGGCTGCTCATGCTTGCCAGGAGCTGCCCAAGCCCTATCCTCCCTTGAGCTGGAGCTATCTGGCGGACTTGCCAGAGTGCCCAAGTGCCTCTGAGCTGATAGACCTTGTGGGCAAGAATCCTTGCTGTCCCTGTGTAGGACACCAGTGGGTGTTCCAAAGCACTGCAAGCCCTTGCAAGCCCTTGCAAGCCCTCGACGTCCTATCTCTTACGGCTCCTGAGCGTTGCTCTGTAGGAGATGAGGATGGTGAGCTGTGCAGTGCTCCTCAAGAAGGAATTGCCTTGGTCTTGCCACTGCTATCCAGTTGAAAAGGATTTGCATCCATGAGCCGAGCTTGGAAGGTGGCCCTGCCAGCAGATTGTCTTGCAGCGGAGAACCTCCAGCAGCCTCATGCAAGGTTTTCTTCCCTCAGCCCCTGGCCTGTGATTCCAGCAGCTCCTCAAGTGCTTCCTGTCAGATGTGCTGGGGCTGCCCCCGGGCCAGCTCTGGCAGTGGACACGGGAGGCTGCTCCTCTGGATCCTGCGTGGGGCCTGGTGACCACTGCGTTGCCGGGTGCTGACATTGTGACATGGGGGTGACACAGCCGCATATGTGCAGCCCTTTGGAGGAAGCCTTTGGGGTGCTGGCTCCAAATCAGTCCCTGTACCTACAAAATAGGGGAGTAAGCAACCTCATAGAGTCTCTATTTTGCAAAAAGACAGTGTGGATTTGTTGCCAGTGCAGCCTTACTTCCAGTAGCAATACTGCCTGTAGTCTCATGTATGGAGGCCTCAGGGCTCGCTCAGGGCTTGTCACGCAGAACTGCAGGCCTGACAGAGCAGAACTGCTCTCCTCTCCTCTCCTCTCCCCTGCTCTCCTCTCCTCTCCTCTCCTCTCCTCTCCTCTCCTGTCCGCCAGTCCAATATCTAAGAGACTGTTTGCCTGAAAGGACAGAGGGTTTTCAGTTCCAAAATCAATGTCAAGGACACATAACACAATGAATTGTATTTTATTTTGTTGTTAATTTATTAATTTTCTTGATTTTATGTTAATTCATGTGATGTTTCTTCGTGTCATTTTTTTTCCCTTTGTGACTCTGTTTCAGAACCCAGGCTCACAAGCATTAGCTCAAGCCCAAGTGTAGCCAGGAGTAGGCTGAGGCATTCTTCAGTTTAGCCTGAGAAAAGATCGCTTGCAGGCTGGCAAAGGCAAGTCCCAGAGCTGCAGAGAGCAGCAGCAGGAATAGAGGCCAAGCTGTGCGCGGTTCCTGCAGAGGGAGAACCTTGACAAGGAGTTGTGGGACTGACCATGCACAAAAGAGGAGGAAGAATAAGAAGAAGAGGAAGAAGAGGAAGAAGAGGAAGAAGGGGTGAGTGGTACCGTGGCATCTCTTCCAAAGCGTGACATGTAGTGATGACGAGCAGATTTTTTGCCTTGCACAACTTGTTTGGCTGCTGTGCTTCTTGGGCAGGGATGCATGAGAAGCGCTCTGGTCCCTGCCAGGCGCTTGTGTTAGCTGCAGGGAGAGCTGAGAAGTGGCAGCTGCGGCTGCCAGCATGGTGGAGCATGAGCAGCCGTCTCCCAGGCCAAATGGCCCAAAGAAATGGTGGCAAGGGGCCGTGCTGAGAACTGCAGAGGAAGGCAAAAAACCGCCGGGGACCAGTGCCAATGTGCCCCGGGGGAAAAAGTTCCTTGCTGAGCCCAGTGCTGGCCATGGGCTGTTCCCTGAGCATGTGAGCCAGACCTGGCTCCTTGTCCCACAGGCTGCTCATGCTTCCCAGGAGCTGCCCAAGCCCTATCCTCCCTTGAGCTGGAGCTATGTCGCGGACTTGCCAGAGTGCCCAAGTGCCTCTGAGCTGATAGACCTTGTGGGCAAGAATCCTTGTTGTCCCTGTGTAGGACACCAGGGGGTGTTCCAAAGCACTGCAAGCCCTTGCAAGCCCTTGCAAGCCCTCGACATCCTATCTCTTAGGGCTCCTGAGCGTTGCTCTGTAGGAGATGAAGATGGTGAGCTCTCAAGTGCTCCTCAAGAAGGAATTGCCTTGGTCTTGCCACTGCTATCCAGTTGAAAAGGATTTGCATCCATGAGCCGAGCTTGGAAGGTGGCCCTGCCAGCAGATTGTCTTGCAGCGGAGAACCTCCAGCAGCCTCATGCAAGGTTTTCTTCCCTCAGCCCCTGGCCTGTGATTCCAGCAGCTCCTCAAGTGCTTCCTGTCAGATGTGCTGGGGCTGCCCCCGGGCCAGCTCTGGCAGTGGACACGGGAGGCTGCTCCTCTGGATCCTGCGTGGGGCCTGGTGACCACTGCGTTGCCGGGTGCTGGCATTGTGACATGGGGGTGACACAGCCGCATATGTGCAGCCCTTTGGAGGAAGCCTTTGGGGTGCTGGCTCCAAATCAGTCCCTGTAGCTACAAAATAGGGGAGTAAGCAACCTAATAGAGTCCCTTTTTTGCAAAAAGACAGTGTGGATTTGTTGCCAGTGCAGCCTTACTTCCAGTAGCAATACTGCCTGTAGTCTCATGTATGGAGGCCTCAGGGCTCGCTCAGGGCTTGTCACGCAGAACTGCAGGCCTGACAGAGCAGAACTGCTCTCCTCTCCTCTCCTCTCCTGTCCGCCAGTCCAATATCTAAGAGACTGTTTGCCTGAAAGGACAGAGGGTTTTCAGTTCCAAAATCAATGTCAAGGACACATAACACAATGAATTGTATTTTATTTTGTTGTTAATTTATTAATTTTCTTGATTTTATGTTAATTCATGTGATGTTTCTTCGTGTCATTTTTTTTCCCTTTGTGACTCTGTTTCAGAACCCAGGCTCACAAGCATTAGCTCAAGCCCAAGTGTAGCCAGGAGTAGGCTGAGGCATTCTTCAGTTTAGCCTGAGAAAAGATCGCTTGCAGGCTGGCAAAGGCAAGTCCCAGAGCTGCAGAGAGCAGCAGCAGGAATAGAGGCCAAGCTGTCCGCGGTTCCTGCAGAGGGAGAACCTTGACAAGGAGTTGTGGGACTGACCATGCACAAAAGAGGAGGAAGAAGAAGAAGAAGAAGAAGAAGAAGAAGAAGAAGAAGAAGAAGAAGAGGAAGAAGAGGAAGAAGGGGTGAGTGGTACCGTGGCATCTCTTTCAAAGCGTGACATGTAGCGATGACGAGCAGACATTTGCCTTCCACAACTTGTTTGGCTGCTGTGCTTCTTGGCCAGGGATGCATGAGAAGCGCTCTGGTCCCTGCCAGGCGCTTGTGTTAGCTGCAGGGAGAGCTGAGAAGTGGCAGCTGCGGCTGCCAGCATGGTGGAGCATGAGCAGCCGGCTCCCAGGCCAAATGGCCCAAAGAAATGGTGGCAAGGGGCGGTGCTGAGAACTGCAGAGGAAGGCAAAAAACCGCCGGGGACCAGTGCCAATGTGCCCCGGGGGAAAAAGTTCCTTGCTGAGCCCAGTGCTGGCCATGGGCTGTTCCCTGAGCATGTGAGCCAGACCTGGCTCCTTGTCCCACAGGCTGCTCATGCTTGCCAGGAGCTGCCCAAGCCCTATCCTCCCTTGAGCTGGAGCTATGTCGCGGACTTGCCAGAGTGCCCAAGTGCCTCTGAGCCGATAGACCTTGTGGGCAAGAATCCTTGCTGTCCCTGTGTAGGACACCAGTGGGTGTTCCAAAGCACTGCAAGCCCTTGCAAGCCCTTGCAAGCCCTCGACGTCCTATCTCTTAAGGCTCCTGAGCGTTGCTCTGTAGGAGATGAGGATGGTGAGCTGTGCAGTGCTCCTCAAGAAGGAATTGCCTTGGTCTTGCCACTGCTATCCAGTTGAAAAGGATTTGCATCCATGAGCCGAGCTTGGAAGGTGGCCCTGCCAGCAGATTGTCTTGCAGCGGAGAACCTCCAGCAGCCTCATGCAAGGTTTTCTTCCCTCAGCCCCTGGCCTGTGATTCCAGCAGCTCCTCAAGTGCTTCCTGTCAGATGTGCTGGGGCTGCCCCCGGGCCAGCTCTGGCAGTGGACACGGGAGGCTGCTCCTCTGGATCCTGCGTGGGGCCTGGTGACCACTGCGTTGCCGGGTGCTGGCATTGTGACATGGGGGTGACACAGCCGCATATGTGCAGCCCTTTGGAGGAAGCCTTTGGGGTGCTGGCTCCAAATCAGTCCCTGTAGCTACAAAATAGGGGAGTAAGCAACCTCATAGAGTCCCTTTTTTGCAAAAAGACAGTGTGGATTTGTTGCCAGTGCAGCCTTACTTCCAGTAGCAATACTGCCTGTAGTCTCATGTATGGAGGCCTCAGGGCTCGCTCAGGGCTTGTCATGCAGAACTGCAGGCCTGACAGAGCAGAACTGCTCTCCTCTCCTCTCCTCTCCTCTTCTCTCCTCTCCTCTCCTCTCCTCTCCTCTCCTCTCCTCTCCTCTCCTCTCCTGTCCGCCAGTCCAATATCTAAGAGACTGTTTGCCTGAAAGGACAGAGGGTTTTCAGTTCCAAAATCAATTGCAAGGACACCTAACACAATGGATTTTATTTTATTTTGTTGTTAATTTATTAATTTTCTTGATTTTATGTTAATTCATGTTATGTTTCTTCGTGTCATTTTTTTTCCCTTTGTGACTCTGTTTCAGAAGCCAGGCTCACAAGCATTAGCTCAAGCCCAAGTGTAGCCAGGAGTAGGCTGAGGCATTCTTCAGTTTAGCCTGAGAAAAGATCCCTTGCAGGCTGGCAAAGGCAAGTCCCAGAGCTGCAGAGAGCAGCAGCAGAAATAGAGGCCAAGCTGTGCGCGGTTCCTGCAGAGGGAGAACCTTGACAAGGAGTTGTGGGACTGACCATGCACAAAAGAGGAGGAAGAAGAAGAAGAAGAAGAAGAAGAAGAAGAAGAGGAAGAAGAGGTGAGTGGTACCGTGGCATCTCTTCCAAAGCGTGACATGTAGCGATGACGAGCAGAATTTTTGCCTTGCACAACTTGTTTGGCTGTTGTGCTTCTTGGCCAGGGGTGCATGAGAAGCGCTCTGGTCCCTGCCAGGCGCTTGTGTTAGCTGCAGGGAGAGCTGAGAAGTGGCAGCTGCGGCTGCCAGCATGGTGGAGCATGAGCAGCCGGCTCCCAGGCCAAATGGTCCAAAGAAATGGTGGCAAGGGGCGGTGCTGAGAACTGCAGAGGAAGGCAAAACACCGCCGGGGACCAGTGCCAATGTGCCCCGGGGGAAAAAGTTCCTTGCTGAGCCCAGTGCTGGCCATGGGCTGTTCCCTGAGCATGTGAGCCAGACCTGGCTCCTTGTCCCACAGGCTGCTCATGCTTCCCAGGAGCTGCCCAAGCCCTATCCTCCCTTGAGCTGGAGCTATGTCGCGGACTTGCCAGAGTGCCCAAGTGCCTCTGAGCCGATAGACCTTGTGGGCAAGAATCCTTGCTGTCCCTGTGTAGGACACCAGTGGGTGTTCCAAAGCACTGCAAGCCCTTGCAAGCCCTTGCAAGCCCTCGACATCCTATCTCGTACGGCTCCTGAGCGTTGCTCTGTAGGAGATGAGGATGGTGAGCTCTGCATGCTCCTCAAGAAGGAATTGCTTGGTCTTGCCACTGCTATCCAGTTGAAAAGGATTTGCATCCATGAGCCGAGCTTGGAAGGTGGCCCTGCCAGCAGATTGTCTTGCAGCGGAGAACCTCCAGCAGCCTCCTGCAAGGTTTTCTTCCCTCAGCCCCTGGCCTGTGATTCCAGCAGCTCCTCAAGTGCTTCCTGTCAGATGTGCTGGGGCTGCCCCCGGGCCAGCTCTGGCAGTGGACACGGGAGGCTGCTCCTCTGGATCGTGCGTGGGGCCTGGTGACCACTGCGTTGCCGGGTGCTGGCATTGTGACATGGGGGTGACACAGCCGCATATGTGCAGCCCTTTGGAGGAAGCCTTTGGGGTGCTGGCTCCAAATCAGTCCCTGTACCTACAAAATAGGGGAGTAAGCAACCTCATAGAGTCTCTATTTTGCAAAAAGACAGTGTGGATTTGTTGCCAGTGCAGCCTTACTTCCAGTAGCAATACTGCCTGTAGTCTCATGTATGGAGGCCTCAGGGCTCGCTCAGGGCTTGTCACGCAGAACTGCAGGCCTGACAGAGCAGAACTGCTCTCCTCTCCTCTCCTCTCCCGTGCTCTCCTCTCCTCTCCTCTCCTCTCCTCTCCTCTCCTGTCCGCCAGTCCAATATCTAAGAGACTGTTTGCCTGAAAGGACAGAGGGTTTTCAGTTCCAAAATCAATGTCAAGGACACATAACACAATGAATTGTATTTTATTTTGTTGTTAATTTATTAATTTTCTTGATTTTATGTTAATTCATGTTATGTTTCTTCGTGTCATTTTTTTTCCCTTTGTGACTCTGTTTCAGAACCCAGGCTCACAAGCATTAGCTCAAGCCCAAGTGTAGCCAGGAGTAGGCTGAGGCATTCTTCAGTTTAGCCTGAGAAAAGATCGCTTGCAGGCTGGCAAAGGCAAGTCCCAGAGCTGCAGAGAGCAGCAGCAGGAATAGAGGCCAAGCTGTCCGCGGTTCCTGCAGAGGGAGAACCTTGACAAGGAGTTGTGGGACTGACCATGCACAAAAGAGGAGGAAGAAGAAGAAGAAGAAGAAGAAGAAGAAGAAGAAGAAGAAGAAGAAGAGGAAGAAGAGGAAGAAGGGGTGAGTGGTACCGTGGCATCTCTTTCAAAGCGTGACATGTAGCGATGACGAGCAGACATTTGCCTTCCACAACTTGTTTGGCTGCTGTGCTTCTTGGCCAGGGATGCATGAGAAGCGCTCTGGTCCCTGCCAGGCGCTTGTGTTAGCTGCAGGGAGAGCTGAGAAGTGGCAGCTGCGGCTGCCAGCATGGTGGAGCATGAGCAGCCGGCTCCCAGGCCAAATGGCCCAAAGAAATGGTGGCAAGGGGCGGTGCTGAGAACTGCAGAGGAAGGCAAAAAACCGCCGGGGACCAGTGCCAATGTGCCCCGGGGGAAAAAGTTCCTTGCTGAGCCCAGTGCTGGCCATGGGCTGTTCCCTGAGCATGTGAGCCAGACCTGGCTCCTTGTCCCACAGGCTGCTCATGCTTGCCAGGAGCTGCCCAAGCCCTATCCTCCCTTGAGCTGGAGCTATGTCGCGGACTTGCCAGAGTGCCCAAGTGCCTCTGAGCTGATAGACCTTGTGGGCAAGAATCCTTGCTGTCCCTGTGTAGGACACCAGTGGGTGTTCCAAAGCACTGCAAGCCCTTGCAAGCCCTTGCAAGCCCTCGACGTCCTATCTCTTAAGGCTCCTGAGCGTTGCTCTGTAGGAGATGAGGATGGTGAGCTCTGCAGTGCTCCTCAAGAAGGAATTGCCTTGGTCTTGCCACTGCTATCCAGTTGAAAAGGATTTGCATCCATGAGCCGAGCTTGGAAGGTGGCCCTGCCAGCAGATTGTCTTGCAGCGGAGAACCTCCAGCAGCCTCATGCAAGGTTTTCTTCCCTCAGCCCCTGGCCTGTGATTCCAGCAGCTCCTCAAGTGCTTCCTGTCAGATGTGCTGGGGCTGCCCCCGGGCCAGCTCTGGCAGTGGACACGGGAGGCTGCTCCTCTGGATCCTGCGTGGGGCCTGGTGACCACTGCGTTGCCGGGTGCTGGCATTGTGACATGGGGCTGACACAGCCGCATATGTGCAGCCCTTTGGAGGAAGCCTTTGGGGTGCTGGCTCCAAATCAGTCCCTGTAGCTACAAAATAGGGGAGTAAGCAACCTCATAGAGTCCCTTTTTTGCAAAAAGACAGTGTGGATTTGTTGCCAGTGCAGCCTTACTTCCAGTAGCAATACTGCCTGTAGTCTCATGTATGGAGGCCTCAGGGCTCGCTCAGGGCTTGTCATGCAGAACTGCAGGCCTGACAGAGCAGAACTGCTCTCCTCTCCTCTCCTCTCCTCTTCTCTCCTCTCCTCTCCTCTCCTCTCCTCTCCTCTCCTCTCCTCTCCTGTCCGCCAGTCCAATATCTAAGAGACTGTTTGCCTGAAAGGACAGAGGGTTTTCAGTTCCAAAATCAATTGCAAGGACACCTAACACAATGGATTTTATTTTATTTTGTTGTTAATTTATTAATTTTCTTGATTTTATGTTAATTCATGTTATGTTTCTTCGTGTCATTTTTTTTCCCTTTGTGACTCTGTTTCAGAAGCCAGGCTCACAAGCATTAGCTCAAGCCCAAGTGTAGCCAGGAGTAGGCTGAGGCATTCTTCAGTTTAGCCTGAGAAAAGATCCCTTGCAGGCTGGCAAAGGCAAGTCCCAGAGCTGCAGAGAGCAGCAGCAGGAATAGAGGCCAAGCTGTGCGCGGTTCCTGCAGAGGGAGAACCTTGACAAGGAGTTGTGGGACTGACCATGCACAAAAGAGGAGGAAGAAGAAGAAGAAGAAGAAGAAGAAGAAGAAGAGGAAGAAGAGGTGAGTGGTACCGTGGCATCTCTTCCAAAGCGTGACATGTAGCGATGACGAGCAGAATTTTTGCCTTGCACAACTTGTTTGGCTGTTGTGCTTCTTGGCCAGGGATGCATGAGAAGCGCTCTGGTCCCTGCCAGGCGCTTGTGTTAGCTGCAGGGAGAGCTGAGAAGTGGCAGCTGCGGCTGCCAGCATGGTGGAGCATGAGCAGCCGGCTCCCAGGCCAAATGGTCCAAAGAAATGGTGGCAAGGGGCGGTGCTGAGAACTGCAGAGGAAGGCAAAACACCGCCGGGGACCAGTGCCAATGTGCCCCGGGGGAAAAAGTTCCTTGCTGAGCCCAGTGCTGGCCATGGGCTGTTCCCTGAGCATGTGAGCCAGACCTGGCTCCTTGTCCCACAGGCTGCTCATGCTTCCCAGGAGCTGCCCAAGCCCTATCCTCCCTTGAGCTGGAGCTATGTCGCGGACTTGCCAGAGTGCCCAAGTGCCTCTGAGCCGATAGACCTTGTGGGCAAGAATCCTTGTTGTCCCTGTGTAGGACACCAGGGGGTGTTCCAAAGCACTGCAAGCCCTTGCAAGCCCTTGCAAGCCCTCGACATCCTATCTCGTACGGCTCCTGAGCGTTGCTCTGTAGGAGATGAGGATGGTGAGCTCTGCATGCTCCTCAAGAAGGAATTGCTTGGTCTTGCCACTGCTATCCAGTTGAAAAGGATTTGCATCCATGAGCCGAGCTTGGAAGGTGGCCCTGCCAGCAGATTGTCTTGCAGCGGAGAACCTCCAGCAGCCTCCTGCAAGGTTTTCTTCCCTCAGCCCCTGGCCTGTGATTCCAGCAGCTCCTCAAGTGCTTCCTGTCAGATGTGCTGGGGCTGCCCCCGGGCCAGCTGTGGCAGTGGACACGGGAGGCTGCTCCTCTGGATCCTGCGTGGGGCCTGGTGACCACTGCGTTGCCGGGTGCTGGCATTGTGACATGGGGGTGACACAGCCGCATATGTGCAGCCCTTTGGAGGAAGCCTTTGGGGTGCTGGCTCCAAATCAGTCCCTGTACCTACAAAATAGGGGAGTAAGCAGCCTAATAGAGTCCCTTTTTTGCAAAAAGACAGTGTGGATTTGTTGCCAGTGCAGCCTTACTTCCAGTAGCAATACTGCCTGTAGTCTCATGTATGGAGGCCTCAGGGCTCGCTCAGGGCTTGTCACGCAGAACTGCAGGCCTGACAGAGCAGAACTGCTCTCCTCTCCTCTCCTCTCCTCTCCTCTCCTCTCCTCTCCTCTCCTGTCCGCCAGTCCAATATCTAAGAGACTGTTTGCCTGAAAGGACAGAGGGTTTTCAGTTCCAAAATCAATTGCAAGGACACCTAACACAATGGATTTTATTTTATTTTGTTGTTAATTTATTAATTTTCTTGATTTTATGTTAATTCATGTTATGTTTCTTCGTGTCATTTTTTTTCCCTTTGTGACTCTGTTTCAGAACCCAGGCTCACAAGCATTAGCTCAAGCCCAAGTGTAGCCAGGAGTAGGCTGAGGCATTCTTCAGTTTAGCCTGAGAAAAGATCCCTTGCAGGCTGGCAAAGGCAAGTCCCAGAGCTGCAGAGAGCAGCAGCAGGAATAGAGGCCAAGCTGTGCGCGGTTCCTGCAGAGGGAGAACCTTGACAAGGAGTTGTGGGACTCACCATGCACAAAAGAGGAGGAAGAAGAAGAAGAAGAAGAAGAAGAAGAAGAAGAGGAAGAAGAGGTGAGTGGTACCGTGGCATCTCTTCCAAAGCGTGACATGTAGCGATGACGAGCAGAATTTTTGCCTTGCACAACTTGTTTGGCTGCTGTGCTTCTTGGGCAGGGATGCATGAGAAGCGCTCTGGTCCCTGCCAGGCGCTTGTGTTAGCTGCAGGGAGAGCTGAGAAGTGACAGCTGCGGCTGCCAGCATGGTGGAGCATGAGCAGCCGGCTCCCAGGCCAAATGGTCCAAAGAAATGGTGGCAAGGGGCGGTGCTGAGAACTGCAGAGGAAGGCAAAACACCGCCGGGGACCAGTGCCAATGTGCCCCGGGGGAAAAAGTTCCTTGCTGAGCCCAGTGCTGGCCATGGGCTGTTCCCTGAGCATGTGAGCCAGACCTGGCTCCTTGTCCCACAGGCTGCTCATGCTTGCCAGGAGCTGCCCAAGCCCTATCCTCCCTTGAGCTGGAGCTATGTCGCGGACTTGCCAGAGTGCCCAAGTGCCTCTGAGCCGATAGACCTTGTGGGCAAGAATCCTTGCTGTCCCTGTGTAGGACACCAGTGGGTGTTCCAAAGCACTGCAAGCCCTTGCAAGCCCTTGCAAGCCCTCGACATCCTATCTCGTACGGCTCCTGAGCGTTGCTCTGTAGGAGATGAGGATGGTGAGCTCTGCATGCTCCTCAAGAAGGAATTGCTTGGTCTTGCCACTGCTATCCAGTTGAAAAGGATTTGCATCCATGAGCCGAGCTTGGAAGGTGGCCCTGCCAGCAGATTGTCTTGCAGCGGAGAACCTCCAGCAGCCTCCTGCAAGGTTTTCTTCCCTCAGCCCCTGGCCTGTGATTCCAGCAGCTCCTCAAGTGCTTCCTGTCAGATGTGCTGGGGCTGCCCCCGGGCCAGCTCTGGCAGTGGACACGGGAGGCTGCTCCTCTGGATCCTGCGTGGGGCCTGGTGACCACTGCGTTGCCGGGTGCTGGCATTGTGACATGGGGGTGACACAGCCGCATATGTGCAGCCCTTTGGAGGAAGCCTTTGGGGTGCTGGCTCCAAATCAGTCCCTGTAGCTACAAAATAGGGGAGTAAGCAACCTAATAGAGTCCCTTTTTTGCAAAAAGACAGTGTGGATTTGTTGCCAGTGCAGCCTTACTTCCAGTAGCAATACTGCCTGTAGTCTCATGTATGGAGGCCTCAGGGCTCGCTCAGGGCTTGTCACGCAGAACTGCAGGCCTGACAGAGCAGAACTGCCATCCTCTCCTCTCCTCTCTTCTCCTCTCCTCTCCTCTCCTCTCCTCTCCTCTCCTCTTCTCTCCTGTCCGCCAGTCCAATATCTAAGAGACTGTTTGCCCGAAAGGACAGAGGGTTTTCAGTTCCAAAATTAATTTCAAGGACACAGAACACAATGAATTGTATTTTATTTTGTTGTTATTAAATTTCTTGATTTTATGTTAATTCATGTTATGTTTCTTCGTGTCATTTTTTTTCCCTTTGTGACTCTGTTTCAGAAGCCAGGCTCACAAGCATTAGCTCAAGCCCAAGTGTAGCCAGGAGTAGGCTGAGGCATTCTTCAGTTTAGCCTGAGAAAAGATCCCTTGCAGGCTGGCAAAGGCAAGTCCCAGAGCTGCAGAGAGCAGCAGCAGGAATAGAGGCCAAGCTGTGCGCGGTTCCTGCAGAGGGAGAACCTTGACAAGGAGTTGTGGGACTGACCATGCACAAAAGAGGAGGAAGAAGAAGAAGAAGAAGAAGAAGAAGAAGAAGAAGAAGAAGAGGAAGAAGAGGAAGAAGGGGTGAGTGGTACCGTGGCATCTCTTCCAAAGCGTGACATGTAGCGATGACGAGCAGACTTTTTGCCTTGCACAACTTGTTTGGCTGCTGTGCTTCTTGGGCAGGGATGCATGAGAAGCGCTCTGGTCCCTGCCAGGCGCTTGTGTTACCTGCAGGGAGAGCTGAGAAGTGGCAGCTGCGGCTGCCAGCATGGTGGAGCATGAGCAGCCGGCTCCCAGGCCAAATGGCCCAAAGAAATGGTGGCAAGGGGCGGTGCTGAGAACTGCAGAGGAAGGCAAAAAACCGCCGGGGACCAGTGCCAATGTGCCCCGGGGGAAAAAGTTCCTTGCTGAGCCCAGTGCTGGCCATGGGCTGTTCCCTGAGCATGTGAGCCAGACCTGGCTCCTTGTCCCACAGGCTGCTCACGCTTCCCAGGAGCTGCCCAAGCCCTATCCTCCCTTGAGCTGGAGCTATGTCGCGGACTTGCCAGAGTGCCCAAGTGCCTCTGAGCTGATAGACCTTGTGGGCAAGAATCCTTGCTGTCCCTGTGTAGGACACCAGTGGGTGTTCCAAAGCACTGCAAGCCCTTGCAAGCCCTTGCAAGCCCTCGACGTCCTATCTCTTACGGCTCCTGAGCGTTGCTCTGTAGGAGATGAGGATGGTGAGCTGTGCAGTGCTCCTCAAGAAGGAATTGCCTTGGTCTTGCCACTGCTATCCAGTTGAAAAGGATTTGCATCCATGAGCCGAGCTTGGAAGGTGGCCCTGCCAGCAGATTGTCTTGCAGCGGAGAACCTCCAGCAGCCTCATGCAAGGTTTTCTTCCCTCAGCCCCTGGCCTGTGATTCCAGCAGCTCCTCAAGTGCTTCCTGTCAGATGTGCTGGGGCTGCCCCCGGGCCAGCTCTGGCAGTGGACACGGGAGGCTGCTCCTCTGGATCCTGCGTGGGGCCTGGTGACCACTGCGTTGCCGGGTGCTGGCATTGTGACATGGGGGTGACACAGCCGCATATGTGCAGCCCTTTGGAGGAAGCCTTTGGGGTGCTGGCTCCAAATCAGTCCCTGTAGCTACAAAATAGAGGAGGAAGCAACCTAATAGAGTCCCTTTTTTGCAAAAAGACAGTGTGGATTTGTTGCCAGTGCAGCCTTCCTTCCGGTAGCAATACTGCCTGTAGTCTCATGTATGGAGGCCTCAGGGCTCGCTCAGGGCTTGTCACGCAGAACTGCAGGCCTGACAGAGCAGAACTGCTCTCCTCTCCTCTCCTCTCCTCTCCTCTCCTCTCCTCTCCTCTCCTCTCCTCTCCTCTCCTCTCCTCTCCTCTCCTCTCCTCTCCTCTTCTCTTCTCTCCTGTCCGCCAGTCCAATATCTAAGAGACTGTTTGCCTGAAAGGACAGAGGGTTTTCAGTTCCAAAATCAATGTCAAGGACACATAACACAATGAATTTGATTTTATTTTGTTGTTAATTTATTAATTTTCTTGATTTTATGTTAATTCATGTGATGTTTCTTCGTGTCATTTTTTTTCCCTTTGTGACTCTGTTTCAGAACCCAGGCTCACAAGCATTAGCTCAAGCCCAAGTGTAGCCAGGAGTAGGCTGAGGCATTCTTCGGTTTAGCCTGAAAAAAGATCCCTTGCAGGCTGGCAAAGGCAAGTCCCAGAGCTGCAGAGAGCAGCAGCAGGAATAGAGGCCAAGCTGTGCGCGGTTCCTGCAGAGGGAGAACCTTGACAAGGAGTTGTGGGACTGACCATGCACAAAAGAGGAGGAGAAGAAGAAGAAGAAGAAGAAGAAGAAGAAGAAGAAGAAGAAGAAGAAGAAGAAGAAGAAGAGGAAGAAGAGGAAGAAGAGGAAGAAGAGGTGAGTGGTACCGTGGCATCTCTTCCAAAGCGTGACATGTAGCGATGACGAGCAGACTTTTTGCCTTGCACAACTTGTTTGGCTGCTGTGCTTCTTGGGCAGGGATGCATGAGAAGCGCTCTGGTCCCTGCCAGGCGCTTGTGTTAGCTGCAGGGAGAGCTGAGAAGTGGCAGCTGCGGCTGCCAGCATGGTGGAGCATGAGCAGCCGGCTCCCAGGCCAAATGGCCCAATGAAATGGTGGCAAGGGGCGGTGCTGAGAACTGCAGAGGAAGGCAAAAAACCGCCGGGGACCAGTGCCAATGTGCCCCGGGGGAAAAAGTTCCTTGCTGAGCCCAGTGCTGGCCATGGGCTGTTCCCTGAGCATGTGAGCCAGACCTGGCTCCTTGCCCCCCGGCTGCTCATGCTTGCCAGGAGCTGCCCAAGCCCTATCCTCCCTTGAGCTGGAGCTATCTGGCGGACTTGCCAGAGTGCCCAAGTGCCTCTGAGCTGATAGACCTTGTGGGCAAGAATCCTTGCTGTCCCTGTGTAGGACACCAGTGGGTGTTCCAAAGCACTGCAAGCCCTTGCAAGCCCTTGCAAGCCCTCGACGTCCTATCTCTTACGGCTCCTGAGCGTTGCTCTGTAGGAGATGAGGATGGTGAGCTGTGCAGTGCTCCTCAAGAAGGAATTGCCTTGGTCTTGCCACTGCTATCCAGTTGAAAAGGATTTGCATCCATGAGCCGAGCTTGGAAGGTGGCCCTGCCAGCAGATTGTCTTGCAGCGGAGAACCTCCAGCAGCCTCATGCAAGGTTTTCTTCCCTCAGCCCCTGGCCTGTGATTCCAGCAGCTCCTCAAGTGCTTCCTGTCAGATGTGCTGGGGCTGCCCCCGGGCCAGCTCTGGCAGTGGACACGGGAGGCTGCTCCTCTGGATCCTGCGTGGGGCCTGGTGACCACTGCGTTGCCGGGTGCTGACATTGTGACATGGGGGTGACACAGCCGCATATGTGCAGCCCTTTGGAGGAAGCCTTTGGGGTGCTGGCTCCAAATCAGTCCCTGTACCTACAAAATAGGGGAGTAAGCAACCTCATAGAGTCTCTATTTTGCAAAAAGACAGTGTGGATTTGTTGCCAGTGCAGCCTTACTTCCAGTAGCAATACTGCCTGTAGTCTCATGTATGGAGGCCTCAGGGCTCGCTCAGGGCTTGTCACGCAGAACTGCAGGCCTGACAGAGCAGAACTGCTCTCCTCTCCTCTCCTCTCCCCTGCTCTCCTCTCCTCTCCTCTCCTCTCCTCTCCTCTCCTGTCCGCCAGTCCAATATCTAAGAGACTGTTTGCCTGAAAGGACAGAGGGTTTTCAGTTCCAAAATCAATGTCAAGGACACATAACACAATGAATTGTATTTTATTTTGTTGTTAATTTATTAATTTTCTTGATTTTATGTTAATTCATGTGATGTTTCTTCGTGTCATTTTTTTTCCCTTTGTGACTCTGTTTCAGAACCCAGGCTCACAAGCATTAGCTCAAGCCCAAGTGTAGCCAGGAGTAGGCTGAGGCATTCTTCAGTTTAGCCTGAGAAAAGATCGCTTGCAGGCTGGCAAAGGCAAGTCCCAGAGCTGCAGAGAGCAGCAGCAGGAATAGAGGCCAAGCTGTGCGCGGTTCCTGCAGAGGGAGAACCTTGACAAGGAGTTGTGGGACTGACCATGCACAAAAGAGGAGGAAGAATAAGAAGAAGAGGAAGAAGAGGAAGAAGAGGAAGAAGGGGTGAGTGGTACCGTGGCATCTCTTCCAAAGCGTGACATGTAGTGATGACGAGCAGATTTTTTGCCTTGCACAACTTGTTTGGCTGCTGTGCTTCTTGGGCAGGGATGCATGAGAAGCGCTCTGGTCCCTGCCAGGCGCTTGTGTTAGCTGCAGGGAGAGCTGAGAAGTGGCAGCTGCGGCTGCCAGCATGGTGGAGCATGAGCAGCCGTCTCCCAGGCCAAATGGCCCAAAGAAATGGTGGCAAGGGGCCGTGCTGAGAACTGCAGAGGAAGGCAAAAAACCGCCGGGGACCAGTGCCAATGTGCCCCGGGGGAAAAAGTTCCTTGCTGAGCCCAGTGCTGGCCATGGGCTGTTCCCTGAGCATGTGAGCCAGACCTGGCTCCTTGTCCCACAGGCTGCTCATGCTTCCCAGGAGCTGCCCAAGCCCTATCCTCCCTTGAGCTGGAGCTATGTCGCGGACTTGCCAGAGTGCCCAAGTGCCTCTGAGCTGATAGACCTTGTGGGCAAGAATCCTTGTTGTCCCTGTGTAGGACACCAGGGGGTGTTCCAAAGCACTGCAAGCCCTTGCAAGCCCTTGCAAGCCCTCGACATCCTATCTCTTAGGGCTCCTGAGCGTTGCTCTGTAGGAGATGAAGATGGTGAGCTCTCAAGTGCTCCTCAAGAAGGAATTGCCTTGGTCTTGCCACTGCTATCCAGTTGAAAAGGATTTGCATCCATGAGCCGAGCTTGGAAGGTGGCCCTGCCAGCAGATTGTCTTGCAGCGGAGAACCTCCAGCAGCCTCATGCAAGGTTTTCTTCCCTCAGCCCCTGGCCTGTGATTCCAGCAGCTCCTCAAGTGCTTCCTGTCAGATGTGCTGGGGCTGCCCCCGGGCCAGCTCTGGCAGTGGACACGGGAGGCTGCTCCTCTGGATCCTGCGTGGGGCCTGGTGACCACTGCGTTGCCGGGTGCTGACATTGTGACATGGGGGTGACACAGCCGCATATGTGCAGCCCTTTGGAGGAAGCCTTTGGGGTGCTGGCTCCAAATCAGTCCCTGTACCTACAAAATAGGGGAGTAAGCAACCTCATAGAGTCTCTATTTTGCAAAAAGACAGTGTGGATTTGTTGCCAGTGCAGCCTTACTTCCAGTAGCAATACTGCCTGTAGTCTCATGTATGGAGGCCTCAGGGCTCGCTCAGGGCTTGTCACGCAGAACTGCAGGCCTGACAGAGCAGAACTGCTCTCCTCTCCTCTCCTCTCCCCTGCTCTCCTCTCCTCTCCTCTCCTCTCCTCTCCTCTCCTGTCCGCCAGTCCAATATCTAAGAGACTGTTTGCCTGAAAGGACAGAGGGTTTTCAGTTCCAAAATCAATGTCAAGGACACATAACACAATGAATTGTATTTTATTTTGTTGTTAATTTATTAATTTTCTTGATTTTATGTTAATTCATGTGATGTTTCTTCGTGTCATTTTTTTTCCCTTTGTGACTCTGTTTCAGAACCCAGGCTCACAAGCATTAGCTCAAGCCCAAGTGTAGCCAGGAGTAGGCTGAGGCATTCTTCAGTTTAGCCTGAGAAAAGATCGCTTGCAGGCTGGCAAAGGCAAGTCCCAGAGCTGCAGAGAGCAGCAGCAGGAATAGAGGCCAAGCTGTGCGCGGTTCCTGCAGAGGGAGAACCTTGACAAGGAGTTGTGGGACTGACCATGCACAAAAGAGGAGGAAGAATAAGAAGAAGAGGAAGAAGAGGAAGAAGAGGAAGAAGGGGTGAGTGGTACCGTGGCATCTCTTCCAAAGCGTGACATGTAGTGATGACGAGCAGATTTTTTGCCTTCAACAACTTGTTTGGCTGCTGTGCTTCTTGGGCAGGGATGCATGAGAAGCGCTCTGGTCCCTGCCAGGCGCTTGTGTTAGCTGCAGGGAGAGCTGAGAAGTGGCAGCTGCGGCTGCCAGCATGGTGGAGCATGAGCAGCCGTCTCCCAGGCCAAATGGCCCAAAGAAATGGTGGCAAGGGGCCGTGCTGAGAACTGCAGAGGAAGGCAAAAAACCGCCGGGGACCAGTGCCAATGTGCCCCGGGGGAAAAAGTTCCTTGCTGAGCCCAGTGCTGGCCATGGGCTGTTCCCTGAGCATGTGAGCCAGACCTGGCTCCTTGTCCCACAGGCTGCTCATGCTTCCCAGGAGCTGCCCAAGCCCTATCCTCCCTTGAGCTGGAGCTATGTCGCGGACTTGCCAGAGTGCCCAAGTGCCTCTGAGCTGATAGACCTTGTGGGCAAGAATCCTTGTTGTCCCTGTGTAGGACACCAGGGGGTGTTCCAAAGCACTGCAAGCCCTTGCAAGCCCTTGCAAGCCCTCGACATCCTATCTCTTAGGGCTCCTGAGCGTTGCTCTGTAGGAGATGAAGATGGTGAGCTCTCAAGTGCTCCTCAAGAAGGAATTGCCTTGGTCTTGCCACTGCTATCCAGTTGAAAAGGATTTGCATCCATGAGCCGAGCTTGGAAGGTGGCCCTGCCAGCAGATTGTCTTGCAGCGGAGAACCTCCAGCAGCCTCATGCAAGGTTTTCTTCCCTCAGCCCCTGGCCTGTGATTCCAGCAGCTCCTCAAGTGCTTCCTGTCAGATGTGCTGGGGCTGCCCCCGGGCCAGCTCTGGCAGTGGACACGGGAGGCTGCTCCTCTGGATCCTGCGTGGGGCCTGGTGACCACTGCGTTGCCGGGTGCTGGCATTGTGACATGGGGGTGACACAGCCGCATATGTGCAGCCCTTTGGAGGAAGCCTTTGGGGTGCTGGCTCCAAATCAGTCCCTGTAGCTACAAAATAGGGGAGTAAGCAACCTAATAGAGTCCCTTTTTTGCAAAAAGACAGTGTGGATTTGTTGCCAGTGCAGCCTTACTTCCAGTAGCAATACTGCCTGTAGTCTCATGTATGGAGGCCTCAGGGCTCGCTCAGGGCTTGTCACGCAGAACTGCAGGCCTGACAGAGCAGAACTGCTCTCCTCTCCTCTCCTGTCCTGTCCGCCAGTCCAATATCTAAGAGACTGTTTGCCTGAAAGGACAGAGGGTTTTCAGTTCCAAAATCAATTTCAAGGACACATAACACAATGAATTGTATTTTATTTTGTTGTTAATTTATTAATTTTCTTGATTTTATGTTAATTCATGTTATGTTTCTTCGTGTAACTTTTTTTTCCCTTTGTGACTCTGTTTCAGAAGCCAGGCTCACAAGCATTAGCTCAAGCCCAAGTTTAGCCAGGAGTAGGCTGAGGCATTCTTCAGTTTAGCCTGAGAAAAGATCCCTTGCAGGCTGGCAAAGGCAAGTCGCAGAGCTGCAGAGAGCAGCAGCAGGAATAGAGGCCAAGCTGTGCGCGGTTCCTGCAGAGGGAGAACCTTGACAAGGAGTTGTGGGACTGACCATGCACAAAAGAGGAGGAAGAAGAAGAAGAAGAAGAAGAAGAAGAAGAAGAAGAAGAAGAAGAAGAGGAAGAAGAGGAAGAAGGGGTGAGTGGTACCGTGGCATCTCTTTCAAAGCGTGACATGTAGCGATGACGAGCAGACATTTGCCTTCCACAACTTGTTTGGCTGCTGTGCTTCTTGGCCAGGGATGCATGAGAAGCGCTCTGGTCCCTGCCAGGCGCTTGTGTTAGCTGCAGGGAGAGCTGAGAAGTGGCAGCTGCGGCTGCCAGCATGGTGGAGCATGAGCAGCCGGCTCCCAGGCCAAATGGCCCAAAGAAATGGTGGCAAGGGGCGGTGCTGAGAACTGCAGAGGAAGGCAAAACACCGCCGGGGACCAGTGCCAATCTGCCCCGGGGGAAAAAGTTCCTTGCTGAGCCCAGTGCTGGCCATGGGCTGTTCCCTGAGCATGTGAGCCAGACCTGGCTCCTTGCCCCCCGGCTGCTCATGCTTGCCAGGAGCTGCCCAAGCCCTATCCTCCCTTGAGCTGGAGCTATCTGGCGGACTTGCCAGAGTGCCCAAGTGCCTCTGAGCTGATAGACCTTGTGGGCAAGAATCCTTGCTGTCCCTGTGTAGGACACCAGTGGGTGTTCCAAAGCACTGCAAGCCCTTGCAAGCCCTTGCAAGCCCTCGACGTCCTATCTCTTACGGCTCCTGAGCGTTGCTCTGTAGGAGATGAGGATGGTGAGCTGTGCAGTGCTCCTCAAGAAGGAATTGCCTTGGTCTTGCCACTGCTATCCAGTTGAAAAGGATTTGCATCCATGAGCCGAGCTTGGAAGGTGGCCCTGCCAGCAGATTGTCTTGCAGCGGAGAACCTCCAGCAGCCTCATGCAAGGTTTTCTTCCCTCAGCCCCTGGCCTGTGATTCCAGCAGCTCCTCAAGTGCTTCCTGTCAGATGTGCTGGGGCTGCCCCCGGGCCAGCTCTGGCAGTGGACACGGGAGGCTGCTCCTCTGGATCCTGCGTGGGGCCTGGTGACCACTGCGTTGCCGGGTGCTGACATTGTGACATGGGGGTGACACAGCCGCATATGTGCAGCCCTTTGGAGGAAGCCTTTGGGGTGCTGGCTCCAAATCAGTCCCTGTACCTACAAAATAGGGGAGTAAGCAACCTCATAGAGTCTCTATTTTGCAAAAAGACAGTGTGGATTTGTTGCCAGTGCAGCCTTACTTCCAGTAGCAATACTGCCTGTAGTCTCATGTATGGAGGCCTCAGGGCTCGCTCAGGGCTTGTCACGCAGAACTGCAGGCCTGACAGAGCAGAACTGCTCTCCTCTCCTCTCCTCTCCCGTGCTCTCCTCTCCTCTCCTCTCCTCTCCTCTCCTCTCCTGTCCGCCAGTCCAATATCTAAGAGACTGTTTGCCTGAAAGGACAGAGGGTTTTCAGTTCCAAAATCAATGTCAAGGACACATAACACAATGAATTGTATTTTATTTTGTTGTTAATTTATTAATTTTCTTGATTTTATGTTAATTCATGTGATGTTTCTTCGTGTCATTTTTTTTCCCTTTGTGACTCTGTTTCAGAACCCAGGCTCACAAGCATTAGCTCAAGCCCAAGTGTAGCCAGGAGTAGGCTGAGGCATTCTTCAGTTTAGCCTGAGAAAAGATCGCTTGCAGGCTGGCAAAGGCAAGTCCCAGAGCTGCAGAGAGCAGCAGCAGGAATAGAGGCCAAGCTGTCCGTGGTTCCTGCAGAGGGAGAACCTTGACAAGGAGTTGTGGGACTGACCATGCACAAAAGAGGAGGAAGAAGAAGAAGAAGAAGAAGAAGAAGAAGAAGAAGAAGAAGAAGAAGAGGAAGAAGAGGAAGAAGGGGTGAGTGGTACCGTGGCATCTCTTTCAAAGCGTGACATGTAGCGATGACGAGCAGACATTTGCCTTCCACAACTTGTTTGGCTGCTGTGCTTCTTGGCCAGGGATGCATGAGAAGCGCTCTGGTCCCTGCCAGGCGCTTGTGTTAGCTGCAGGGAGAGCTGAGAAGTGGCAGCTGCGGCTGCCAGCATGGTGGAGCATGAGCAGCCGGCTCCCAGGCCAAATGGCCCAAAGAAATGGTGGCAAGGGGCGGTGCTGAGAACTGCAGAGGAAGGCAAAAAACCGCCGGGGACCAGTGCCAATGTGCCCCGGGGGAAAAAGTTCCTTGCTGAGCCCAGTGCTGGCCATGGGCTGTTCCCTGAGCATGTGAGCCAGACCTGGCTCCTTGTCCCACAGGCTGCTCATGCTTGCCAGGAGCTGCCCAAGCCCTATCCTCCCTTGAGCTGGAGCTATGTCGCGGACTTGCCAGAGTGCCCAAGTGCCTCTGAGCTGATAGACCTTGTGGGCAAGAATCCTTGCTGTCCCTGTGTAGGACACCAGTGGGTGTTCCAAAGCACTGCAAGCCCTTGCAAGCCCTTGCAAGCCCTCGACGTCCTATCTCTTAAGGCTCCTGAGCGTTGCTCTGTAGGAGATGAGGATGGTGAGCTGTGCAGTGCTCCTCAAGAAGGAATTGCCTTGGTCTTGCCACTGCTATCCAGTTGAAAAGGATTTGCATCCATGAGCCGAGCTTGGAAGGTGGCCCTGCCAGCAGATTGTCTTGCAGCGGAGAACCTCCAGCAGCCTCATGCAAGGTTTTCTTCCCTCAGCCCCTGGCCTGTGATTCCAGCAGCTCCTCAAGTGCTTCCTGTCAGATGTGCTGGGGCTGCCCCCGGGCCAGCTCTGGCAGTGGACACGGGAGGCTGCTCCTCTGGATCCTGCGTGGGGCCTGGTGACCACTGCGTTGCCGGGTGCTGGCATTGTGACATGGGGGTGACACAGCCGCATATGTGCAGCCCTTTGGAGGAAGCCTTTGGGGTGCTGGCTCCAAATCAGTCCCTGTAGCTACAAAATAGGGGAGTAAGCAACCTCATAGAGTCCCTTTTTTGCAAAAAGACAGTGTGGATTTGTTGCCAGTGCAGCCTTACTTCCAGTAGCAATACTGCCTGTAGTCTCATGTATGGAGGCCTCAGGGCTCGCTCAGGGCTTGTCATGCAGAACTGCAGGCCTGACAGAGCAGAACTGCTCTCCTCTCCTCTCCTCTCCTCTTCTCTCCTCTCCTCTCCTCTCCTCTCCTCTCCTCTCCTCTCCTCTCCTCTCCTCTCCTCTCCTCTCCTCTCCTGTCCGCCAGTCCAATATCTAAGAGACTGTTTGCCTGAAAGGACAGAGGGTTTTCAGTTCCAAAATCAATTGCAAGGACACCTAACACAATGGATTTTATTTTATTTTGTTGTTAATTTATTAATTTTCTTGATTTTATGTTAATTCATGTTATGTTTCTTCGTGTCATTTTTTTTCCCTTTGTGACTCTGTTTCAGAACCCAGGCTCACAAGCATTAGCTCAAGCCCAAGTGTAGCCAGGAGTAGGCTGAGGCATTCTTCAGTTTAGCCTGAGAAAAGATCCCTTGCAGGCTGGCAAAGGCAAGTCCCAGAGCTGCAGAGAGCAGCAGCAGGAATAGAGGCCAAGCTGTGCGCGGTTCCTGCAGAGGGAGAACCTTGACAAGGAGTTGTGGGACTGACCATGCACAAAAGAGGAGGAAGAAGAAGAAGAAGAAGAAGAAGAAGAAGAAGAGGAAGAAGAGGTGAGTGGTACCGTGGCATCTCTTCCAAAGCGTGACATGTAGCGATGACGAGCAGAATTTTTGCCTTGCACAACTTGTTTGGCTGTTGTGCTTCTTGGCCAGGGATGCATGAGAAGCGCTCTGGTCCCTGCCAGGCGCTTGTGTTAGCTGCAGGGAGAGCTGAGAAGTGGCAGCTGCGGCTGCCAGCATGGTGGAGCATGAGCAGCCGGCTCCCAGGCCAAATGGTCCAAAGAAATGGTGGCAAGGGGCGGTGCTGAGAACTGCAGAGGAAGGCAAAACACCGCCGGGGACCAGTGCCAATGTGCCCCGGGGGAAAAAGTTCCTTGCTGAGCCCAGTGCTGGCCATGGGCTGTTCCCTGAGCATGTGAGCCAGACCTGGCTCCTTGTCCCACAGGCTGCTCATGCTTCCCAGGAGCTGCCCAAGCCCTATCCTCCCTTGAGCTGGAGCTATGTCGCGGACTTGCCAGAGTGCCCAAGTGCCTCTGAGCCGATAGACCTTGTGGGCAAGAATCCTTGCTGTCCCTGTGTAGGACACCAGTGGGTGTTCCAAAGCACTGCAAGCCCTTGCAAGCCCTTGCAAGCCCTCGACATCCTATCTCGTACGGCTCCTGAGCGTTGCTCTGTAGGAGATGAGGATGGTGAGCTCTGCATGCTCCTCAAGAAGGAATTGCTTGGTCTTGCCACTGCTATCCAGTTGAAAAGGATTTGCATCCATGAGCCGAGCTTGGAAGGTGGCCCTGCCAGCAGATTGTCTTGCAGCGGAGAACCTCCAGCAGCCTCCTGCAAGGTTTTCTTCCCTCAGCCCCTGGCCTGTGATTCCAGCAGCTCCTCAAGTGCTTCCTGTCAGATGTGCTGGGGCTGCCCCCGGGCCAGCTGTGGCAGTGGACACGGGAGGCTGCTCCTCTGGATCCTGCGTGGGGCCTGGTGACCACTGCGTTGCCGGGTGCTGGCATTGTGACATGGGGGTGACACAGCCGCATATGTGCAGCCCTTTGGAGGAAGCCTTTGGGGTGCTGGCTCCAAATCAGTCCCTGTACCTACAAAATAGGGGAGTAAGCAGCCTAATAGAGTCCCTTTTTTGCAAAAAGACAGTGTGGATTTGTTGCCAGTGCAGCCTTACTTCCAGTAGCAATACTGCCTGTAGTCTCATGTATGGAGGCCTCAGGGCTCGCTCAGGGCTTGTCACGCAGAACTGCAGGCCTGACAGAGCAGAACTGCCATCCTCTCCTCTCCTCTCTTCTCCTCTCCTCTCCTCTCCTCTCCTCTCCTCTTCTCTCCTGTCCGCCAGTCCAATATCTAAGAGACTGTTTGCCCGAAAGGACAGAGGGTTTTCAGTTCCAAAATTAATTTCAAGGACACAGAACACAATGAACTGTATTTTATTTTGTTGTTATTAAATTTCTTGATTTTATGTTAATTCATGTTATGTTTCTTCGTGTCATTTTTTTTCCCTTTGTGACTCTGTTTCAGAACCCAGGCTCACAAGCATTAGCTCAAGCCCAAGTGTAGCCAGGAGTAGGCTGAGGCATTCTTCAGTTTAGCCTGAGAAAAGATCCCTTGCAGGCTGGCAAAGGCAAGTCCCAGAGCTGCAGAGAGCAGCAGCAGGAATAGAGGCCAAGCTGTGCGCGGTTCCTGCAGAGGGAGAACCTTGACAAGGAGTTGTGGGACTGACCATGCACAAAAGAGGAGGAAGAAGAAGAAGAAGAAGAAGAAGAAGAAGAAGAAGAAGAAGAGGAAGAAGAGGAAGAAGGGGTGAGTGGTACCGTGGCATCTCTTCCAAAGCGTGACATGTAGCGATGACGAGCAGACTTTTTGCCTTGCACAACTTGTTTGGCTGCTGTGCTTCTTGGGCAGGGATGCATGAGAAGCGCTCTGGTCCCTGCCAGGCGCTTGTGTTACCTGCAGGGAGAGCTGAGAAGTGGCAGCTGCGGCTGCCAGCATGGTGGAGCATGAGCAGCCGGCTCCCAGGCCAAATGGCCCAAAGAAATGGTGGCAAGGGGCGGTGCTGAGAACTGCAGAGGAAGGCAAAAAACCGCCGGGGACCAGTGCCAATGTGCCCCGGGGGAAAAAGTTCCTTGCTGAGCCCAGTGCTGGCCATGGGCTGTTCCCTGAGCATGTGAGCCAGACCTGGCTCCTTGTCCCACAGGCTGCTCACGCTTCCCAGGAGCTGCCCAAGCCCTATCCTCCCTTGAGCTGGAGCTATGTCGCGGACTTGCCAGAGTGCCCAAGTGCCTCTGAGCTGCTAGACCTTGTGGGCAAGAATCCTTGCTGTCCCTGTGTAGGACACCAGTGGGTGTTCCAAAGCACTGCAAGCCCTTGCAAGCCCTTGCAAGCCCTCGACGTCCTATCTCTTAAGGCTCCTGAGCGTTGCTCTGTAGGAGATGAGGATGGTGAGCTGTGCAGTGCTCCTCAAGAAGGAATTGCCTTGGTCTTGCCACTGCTATCCAGTTGAAAAGGATTTGCATCCATGAGCCGAGCTTGGAAGGTGGCCCTGCCAGCAGATTGTCTTGCAGCGGAGAACCTCCAGCAGCCTCATGCAAGGTTTTCTTCCCTCAGCCCCTGGCCTGTGATTCCAGCAGCTCCTCAAGTGCTTCCTGTCAGATGTGCTGGGGCTGCCCCCGGGCCAGCTCTGGCAGTGGACACGGGAGGCTGCTCCTCTGGATCCTGCGTGGGGCCTGGTGACCACTGCGTTGCCGGGTGCTGGCATTGTGACATGGGGGTGACACAGCCGCATATGTGCAGCCCTTTGGAGGAAGCCTTTGGGGTGCTGGCTCCAAATCAGTCCCTGTAGCTACAAAATAGGGGAGTAAGCAACCTCATAGAGTCCCTTTTTTGCAAAAAGACAGTGTGGATTTGTTGCCAGTGCAGCCTTACTTCCAGTAGCAATACTGCCTGTAGTCTCATGTATGGAGGCCTCAGGGCTCGCTCAGGGCTTGTCACGCAGAACTGCAGGCCTGACAGAGCAGAACTGCTCTCCTCTCCTCTCCTCTCCTCTTCTCTCCTCTCCTCTCCTCTCCTCTCCTCTCCTCTCCTGTCCGCCATTCCAATATCTAAGAGACTGTTTGCCTGAAAGGACAGAGGGTTTTCAGTTCCAAAATCAATGTCAAGGACACATAACACAATGAATTGTATTTTATTTTGTTGTTAATTTATTAATTTTCTTGATTTTATGTTAATTCATGTGATGTTTCTTCGTGTCATTTTTTTTCCCTTTGTGACTCTGTTTCAGAAGCCAGGCTCACAAGCATTAGCTCAAGCCCAAGTGTAGCCAGGAGTAGGCTGAGGCATTGTTCAGTTTAGCCTGAGAAAAGATCCCTTGCAGGCTGGCAAAGGCAAGTCCCAGAGCTGCAGAGAGCAGCAGCAGGAATAGAGGCCAAGCTGTGCGCGGTTCCTGCAGAGGGAGAACCTTGACAAGGAGTTGTGGGACTGACCATGCACAAAAGAGGAGGAAGAAGAAGAAGAAGAAGAAGAAGAAGAGGAAGAAGAAGAGGAAGAAGAGGAAGAAGAGGTGAGTGGTACCGTGGCATCTCTTCCAAAGCGTGACATGTAGCGATGACGAGCAGACTTTTTGCCTTGCACAACTTGTTTGGCTGCTGTGCTTCTTGGGCAGGGATGCATGAGAAGCGCTCTGGTCCCTGCCAGGCGCTTGTGTTAGCTGCAGGGAGAGCTGAGAAGTGGCAGCTGCGGCTGCCAGCATGGTGGAGCATGAGCAGCCGGCTCCCAGGCCAAATGGTCCAAAGAAATGGTGGCAAGGGGCGGTGCTGAGAACTGCAGAGGAAGGCAAAAAACCGCCGGGGACCAGTGCCAATGTGCCCCGGGGGAAAAAGTTCCTTGCTGAGCCCAGTGCTGGCCATGGGCTGTTCCCTGAGCATGTGAGCCAGACCTGGCTCCTTGTCCCACAGGCTGCTCACGCTTCCCAGGAGCTGCCCAAGCCCTATCCTCCCTTGAGCTGGAGCTATGTCGCGGACTTGCCAGAGTGCCCAAGTGCCTCTGAGCTGATAGACCTTGTGGGCAAGAATCCTTGCTGTCCCTGTGTAGGACACCAGTGGGTGTTCCAAAGCACTGCAAGCCCTTGCAAGCCCTTGCAAGCCCTCGACGTCCTATCTCTTAAGGCTCCTGAGCGTTGCTGTGTAGGAGATGAGGATGGTGAGCTGTGCAGTGCTCCTCAAGAAGGAATTGCCTTGGTCTTGCCACTGCTATCCAGTTGAAAAGGATTTGCATCCATGAGCCGAGCTTGGAAGGTGGCCCTGCCAGCACATTGTCTTGCAGCGGAGAACCTCCAGCAGCCTCCTGCAAGGTTTTCTTCCCTCAGCCCCTGGCCTGTGATTCCAGCAGCTCCTCAAGTGCTTCCTGTCAGATGTGCTGGGGCTGCCCCCGGGCCAGCTCTGGCAGTGGACACGGGAGGCTGCTCCTCTGGATCGTGCGTGGGGCCTGGTGACCACTGCGTTGCCGGGTGCTGGCATTGTGACATGGGGGTGACACAGCCGCATATGTGCAGCCCTTTGGAGGAAGCCTTTGGGGTGCTGGCTCCAAATCAGTCCCTGTAGCTACAAAATAGGGGAGTAAGCAACCTAATAGAGTCCCTTTTTTGCAAAAAGACAGTGTGGATTTGTTGCCAGTGCAGCCTTACTTCCAGTAGCAATACTGCCTGTAGTCTCATGTATGGAGGCCTCAGGGCTCGCTCAGGGCTTGTCACGCAGAACTGCAGGCCTGACAGAGCAGACCTGCTCTCCTCTCCTCTTCTCTCCTGTCCGCCAGTCCAATATCTAAGAGACTGTTTGCCTGAAAGGACAGAGGGGTTTCAGTTCCAAAATCAATTGCAAGGACACCTAACACACTGGATTTTATTTTATTTTGTTGTTAATTTATTAATTTTCTTGATTTTATGTTAATTCATGTTATGTTTCTTCGTGTCATTTTTTTTCCCTTTGTGACTCTGTTTCAGAAGCCAGGCTCACAAGCATTAGCTCAAGCCCAAGTGTAGCCAGGAGTAGGCTGAGGCATTCTTCAGTTTAGCCTGAGAAAAGATCCCTTGCAGGCTGGCAAAGGCAAGTCCCAGAGCTGCAGAGAGCAGCAGCAGGAATAGAGGCCAAGCTGTGCGCGGTTCCTGCAGAGGGAGAACCTTGAGAAGGAGTTGTGGGACTGACCATGAACAAAAGAGGAAGAAGAAGAAGAAGAAGAAGAAGAAGAAGAGGAAGAAGAGGAAGAAGGGGTGAGTGGTACCGTGGCATCTCTTTCAAAGCGTGACATGTAGCGATGACGAGCAGACATTTGCCTTCCACAACTTGTTTGGCTGCTGTGCTTCTTGGCCAGGGATGCATGAGAAGCGCTCTGGTCCCTGCCAGGCGCTTGTGTTAGCTGCAGGGAGAGCTGAGAAGTGGCAGCTGCGGCTGCCAGCATGGTGGAGCATGAGCAGCCGGCTCCCAGGCCAAATGGCCCAAAGAAATGGTGGCAAGGGGCGGTGCTGAGAAGTGCAGAGGAAGGAAAAAAACCGCCGGGGACCAGTGCCAATGTGCCCCGGGGGAAAAAGTTCCTTGCTGAGCCCAGTGCTGGCCATGGGCTGTTCCCTGAGCATGTGAGCCAGACCTGGCTCCTTGTCCCACAGGCTGCTCATGCTTGCCAGGAGCTGCCCAAGCCCTATCCTCCCTTGAGCTGGAGCTATGTCGCGGACTTGCCAGAGTGCCCAAGTGCCTCTGAGCTGATAGACCTTGTGGGCAAGAATCCTTGCTGTCCCTGTGTAGGACACCAGGGGGTGTTCCAAAGCACTGCAAGCCCTTGCAAGCCCTTGCAAGCCCTCGACGTCCTATCTCTTAAGGCTCCTGAGGGTTGCTCTGTAGGAGATGAGGATGGTGAGCTGTGCAGTGCTCCTCAAGAAGGAATTGCCTTGGTCTTGCCACTGCTATCCAGTTGAAAAGGATTTGCATCCATGAGCCGAGCTTGGAAGGTGGCCCTGCCAGCAGATTGTCTTGCAGCGGAGAACCTCCAGCAGCCTCATGCAAGGTTTTCTTCCCTCAGCCCCTGGCCTGTGATTCCAGCAGCTCCTCAAGTGCTTCCTGTCAGATGTGCTGGGGCTGCCCCCGGGCCAGCTCTGGCAGTGGACACGGGAGGCTGCTCCTCTGGATCCTGCGTGGGGCCTGGTGACCACTGCGTTGCCGGGTGCTGGCATTGTGACATGGGGGTGACACAGCCGCATATGTGCAGCCCTTTGGAGGAAGCCTTTGGGGTGCTGGCTCCAAATCAGTCCCTGTAGCTACAAAATAGGGGAGTAAGCAACCTCATAGAGTCCCTTTTTTGCAAAAAGACAGTGTGGATTTGTTGCCAGTGCAGCCTTACTTCCAGTAGCAATACTGCCTGTAGTATCATGTATGGAGGCCTCAGGGCTCGCTCAGGGCTTGTCACGCAGAACTGCAGGCCTGACAGAGCAGAACTGCTCTCCTCTCCTCTCCTCTCCTCTTCTCTCCTCTCCTCTCCTCTCCTCTCCTCTCCTCTCCTGTCCGCCAGTCCAATATCTAAGAGACTGTTTGCCTGAAAGGACAGAGGGTTTTCAGTTCCAAAATCAATTGCAAGGACACCTAACACAATGGATTTTATTTTATTTTGTTGTTAATTTATTAATTTTCTTGATTTTATGTTAATTCGTGTTATGTTTCTTCGTGTCATTTTTTTTCCCTTTGTGACTCTGTTTCAGAACCCAGGCTCACAAGCATTAGCTCAAGCCCAAGTGTAGCCAGGAGTAGGCTGAGGCATTCTTCAGTTTAGCCTGAGAAAAGATCCCTTGCAGGCTGGCAAAGGCAAGTCCCAGAGCTGCAGAGAGCAGCAGCAGGAATAGAGGCCAAGCTGTGCGCGGTTCCTGCAGAGGGAGAACCTTGACAAGGAGTTGTGGGACTGACCATGCACAAAAGAGGAGGAAGAAGAAGAAGAAGAAGAAGAAGAAGAGGAAGAAGAAGAGGAAGAAGAGGAAGAAGAGGTGAGTGGTACCGTGGCATCTCTTCCAAAGCGTGACATGTAGCGATGACGAGCAGACTTTTTGCCTTGCACAACTTGTTTGGCTGCTGTGCTTCTTGGGCAGGGATGCATGAGAAGCGCTCTGGTCCCTGCCAGGCGCTTGTGTTAGCTGCAGGGAGAGCTGAGAAGTGGCAGCTGCGGCTGCCAGCATGGTGGAGCATGAGCAGCCGGCTCCCAGGCCAAATGGTCCAAAGAAATGGTGGCAAGGGGCGGTGCTGAGAACTGCAGAGGAAGGCAAAAAACCGCCGGGGAGCAGTGCCAATGTGCCCCGGGGGAAAAAGTTCCTTGCTGAGCCCAGTGCTGGCCATGGGCTGTTCCCTGAGCATGTGAGCCAGACCTGGCTCCTTGTCCCACAGGCTGCTCACGCTTCCCAGGAGCTGCCCAAGCCCTATCCTCCCTTGAGCTGGAGCTATGTCGCGGACTTGCCAGAGTGCCCAAGTGCCTCTGAGCTGCTAGACCTTGTGGGCAAGAATCCTTGCTGTCCCTGTGTAGGACACCAGTGGGTGTTCCAAAGCACTGCAAGCCCTTGCAAGCCCTTGCAAGCCCTCGACGTCCTATCTCTTAAGGCTCCTGAGCGTTGCTGTGTAGGAGATGAGGATGGTGAGCTGTGCAGTGCTCCTCAAGAAGGAATTGCCTTGGTCTTGCCACTGCTATCCAGTTGAAAAGGATTTGCATCCATGAGCCGAGCTTGGAAGGTGGCCCTGCCAGCACATTGTCTTGCAGCGGAGAACCTCCAGCAGCCTCCTGCAAGGTTTTCTTCCCTCAGCCCCTGGCCTGTGATTCCAGCAGCTCCTCAAGTGCTTCCTGTGAGATGTGCTGGGGCTGCCCCCGGGCCAGCTCTGGCAGTGGACACGGGAGGCTGCTCCTCTGGATCGTGCGTGGGGCCTGGTGACCACTGCGTTGCCGGGTGCTGGCATTGTGACATGGGGGTGACACAGCCGCATATGTGCAGCCCTTTGGAGGAAGCCTTTGGGGTGCTGGCTCCAAATCAGTCCCTGTAGCTACAAAATAGGGGAGTAAGCAACCTAATAGAGTCCCTTTTTTGCAAAAAGACAGTGTGGATTTGTTGCCAGTGCAGCCTTACTTCCAGTAGCAATACTGCCTGTAGTCTCATGTATGGAGGCCTCAGGGCTCGCTCAGGGCTTGTCACGCAGAACTGCAGGCCTGACAGAGCAGAACTGCTCTCCTCTCCTCTTCTCTCCTGTCCGCCAGTCCAATATCTAAGAGACTGTTTGCCTGAAAGGACAGAGGGGTTTCAGTTCCAAAATCAATTGCAAGGACACCTAACACAATGGATTTTATTTTATTTTGTTGTTAATTTATTAATTTTCTTGATTTTATGTTAATTCATGTTATGTTTCTTCGTGTCATTTTTTTTCCCTTTGTGACTCTGTTTCAGAAGCCAGGCTCACAAGCATTAGCTCAAGCCCAAGTGTAGCCAGGAGTAGGCTGAGGCATTCTTCAGTTTAGCCTGAGAAAAGATCCCTTGCAGGCTGGCAAAGGCAAGTCCCAGAGCTGCAGAGAGCAGCAGCAGGAATAGAGGCCAAGCTGTGCGCGGTTCCTGCAGAGGGAGAACCTTGACAAGGAGTTGTGGGACTGACCATGCACAAAAGAGGAGGAAGAAGAGGAAGAAGAAGAAGAAGAAGAAGAAGAAGAAGAAGAAGAGGAAGAAGAGGAAGAAGGGGTGAGTGGTACCGTGGCATCTCTTCCAAAGCGTGACATGTAGCGATGACGAGCAGACTTTTTGCCTTGCACAACTTGTTTGGCTGCTGTGCTTCTTGGGCAGGGATGCATGAGAAGCGCTCTGGTCCCTGCCAGGCGCTTGTGTTACCTGCAGGGAGAGCTGAGAAGTGGCAGCTGCGGCTGCCAGCATGGTGGAGCATGAGCAGCCGGCTCCCAGGCCAAATGGCCCAAAGAAATGGTGGCAAGGGGCGGTGCTGAGAAGTGCAGAGGAAGGCAAAAAACCGCCGGGGACCAGTGCCAATGTGCCCCGGGGGAAAAAGTTCCTTGCTGAGCCCAGTGCTGGCCATGGGCTGTTCCCTGAGCATGTGAGCCAGACCTGGCTCCTTGTCCCACAGGCTGCTCATGCTTCCCAGGAGCTGCCCAAGCCCTATCCTCCCTTGAGCTGGAGCTATCTGGCGGACTTGCCAGAGTGCCCAAGTGCCTCTGAGCTGATAGACCTTGTGGGCAAGAATCCTTGCTGTCCCTGTGTAGGACACCAGTGGCTGTTCCAAAGTACTGCAAGCCCTTGCAAGCCCTTGCAAGCCCTCGACATCCTATCTCTTAGGGCTCCTGAGCGTTGCTGTGTAGGAGATGAGGATGGTGAGCTGTGCAGTGCTCCTCAAGAAGGAATTGCCTTGGTCTTGCCACTGCTATCCAGTTGAAAAGGATTTGCATCCATGAGCCGAGCTTGGAAGGTGGCCCTGCCAGCAGATTGTCTTGCAGCGGAGAACCTCCAGCAGCCTCATGCAAGGTTTTCTTCCCTCAGCCCCTGGCCTGTGATTCCAGCAGCTCCTCAAGTGCTTCCTGTCAGATGTGCTGGGGCTGCCCCCGGGCCAGCTCTGGCAGTGGACACGGGAGGCTGCTCCTCTGGATCCTGCGTGGGGCCTGGTGACCACTGCGTTGCCGGGTGCTGGCATTGTGACATGGGGGTGACACAGCCGCATATGTGCAGCCCTTTGGAGGAAGCCTTTGGGGTGCTGGCTCCAAATCAGTCCCTGTAGCTACAAAATAGGGGAGTAAGCAACCTAATAGAGTCCCTTTTTTGCAAAAAGACAGTGTGGATTTGTTGCCAGTGCAGCCTTCCTTCCAGTAGCAATACTGCCTGTAGTATCATGTATGGAGGCCTCAGGGCTCGCTCAGGGCTTGTCACGCAGAACTGCAGGCCTGACAGAGCAGAACTGCTCTCCTCTCCTCTCCTCTCCTCTCCTCTCCTCTCCTCTCCTCTCCTGTCCGCCAGTCCAATATCTAAGAGACTGTTTGCCTGAAAGGACAGAGGGGTTTCAGTTCCAAAATCAATGTCAAGGACACATAACACAATGAATTGTATTTTATTTTGTTGTTAATTTATTAATTTTCTTGATTTTATGTTAATTCATGTGATGTTTCTTCGTGTCATTTTTTTTCCCTTTGTGACTCTGTTTCAGAACCCAGGCTCACAAGCATTAGCTCAAGCCCAAGTGTAGCCAGGAGTAGGCTGAGGCATTCTTCAGTTTAGCCTGAGAAAAGATCCCTTGCAGGCTGGCAAAGGCAAGTCCCAGAGCTGCAGAGAGCAGCAGCAGGAATAGAGGCCAAGCTGTGCGCGGTTCCTGCAGAGGGAGAACCTTGACAAGGAGTTGTGGGACTGACCATGCACAAAAGAGGAGGAAGAAGAAGAAGAAGAAGAAGAAGAAGAAGAAGAAGAAGAAGAAGAAGAGGAAGAAGAGGAAGAAGAGGTGACTGGTACCGTGGCATCTCTTCCAAAGCGTGACATTAGCGATGACGAGCAGACTTTTTGCCTTCCACAACTTGTTTGGCTGCTGTGCTTCTTGGGCAGGGTGCATGAGAAGCGCTCTGGACCCTGCCAGGCGCTTGTGTTAGCTGCAGGGAGAGCTGAGAAGTGGCAGCTGCGGCTGCCAGCACGGTGGAGCATGAGCAGCCGGCTCCCAGGCCAAATGGCCCAAAGAAATGGTGGCAAGGGGCGGTGCTGAGAACTGCAGAGGAAGGCAAAAAACCGCCGGGGACCAGTGCCAATGTGCCCTGGGGGAAAAAGTTCCTTGCTGAGCCCAGTGCTGGCCATGGGCTGTTCCCTGAGCATGTGAGCCAGACCTGGCTCCTTGTCCCACAGGCTGCTCATGCTTGCCAGGAGCTGCCCAAGCCCTATCCTCCCTTGAGCTGGAGCTATGTCACAGACTTGCCAGAGTGCCCAAGTGCCTCTGAGCTGCTAGACCTTGTGGGCAAGAATCCTTGCTGTCCCTGTGTAGGACACCAGGGGGTGTTCCAAAGCACTGCAAGCCCTTGCAAGCCCTTGCAAGCCCTCGATGTCCTATCTCTTACAGCTCCTGAGCGTTGCTCTGTAGGAGATGAGGATGGTGAGCTGTGCAGTGCTCCTCAAGAAGGAATTGCCTTGGTCTTGCCACTGCTATCCAGTTGAAAAGGATTTGCATCCATGAGCCGAGCTTGGAAGGTGGCCCTGCCAGCAGATTGTCTTGCAGCGGAGAACCTCCAGCAGCCTCATGCAAGGTTTTCTTCCCTCAGCCCCTGGCCTGTGATTCCAGCAGCTCCTCAAGTGCTTCCTGTCAGATGTGCTGGGGCTGCCCCCGGGCCAGCTCTGGCAGTGGACACGGGAGGCTGCTCCTCTGGATCCTGCGTGGGGCCTGGTGACCACTGCGTTGCCGGGTGCTGGCATTGTGACATGGGGGTGACACAGCCACATATGTGCAGCCCTTTGGAGGAAGCCTTTGGGGTGCTGGCTCCAAATCAGTCCCTGTAGCTACAAAATAGGGGAGTAAGCAACCTAATAGAGTCCCTTTTTTGCAAAAAGACAGTGTGGATTTGTTGCCAGTGCAGCCTTACTTCCAGTAGCAATACTGCCTGTAGTCTCATGTATGGAGGCCTCAGGGCTCGCTCAGGGCTTGTCACGCAGAACTGCAGGCCTGACAGAGCAGAACTGCTCTCCTCTCCTCTCCTCTCCTTTCCTCTCCTCTGCTCTCCTCTCCTCTTCTCTCCTGTCCGCCAGTCCAATATCTAAGAGACTGTTTGCCTGAAAGGACAGAGGGGTTTCAGTTCCAAAATCAATGTCAAGGACACATAACACAATGAATTTTATTTTATTTTGTTGTTAATTTATTAATTTTCTTGATTTTATGTTAATTCATGTTATGTTTCTTCGTGTCATTTTTTTTCCCTTTGTGACTCTGTTTCAGAACCCAGGCTCACAAGCATTAGCTCAAGCCCAAGTGTAGCCAGGAGTAGGCTGAGGCATTGTTCAGTTTAGCCTGAGAAAAGATCCCTTGCAGGCTGGCAAAGGCAAGTCCCAGAGCTGCAGAGAGCAGCAGCAGGAATAGAGGCCAAGCTGTGCGCGGTTCCTGCAGAGGGAGAACCTTGACAAGGACTTGTGGGACTGACCATGCACAAAAGAGGAGGAAGAAGAAGAAGAAGAAGAAGAAGAAGAAGAAGAGGAAGAAGAGGAAGAAGAGGTGAGTGGTACCGTGGCATGTCTTCCAAAGCGTGACATGTAGCGATGACGAGCAGACTTTTTGCCTTGCACAACTTGTTTGGCTGCTGTGCTTCTTGGGCAGGGATGCATGAGAAGCGCTCTGGTCCCTGCCAGGCGCTTGTGGTACCTGCAGGGAGAGCTGAGAAGTGGCAGCTGCGGCTGCCAGCACGGTGGAGCATGAGCAGCCGGCTCCCAGGCCAAATGGCCCAAAGAAATGGTGGCAAGGGGCGGTGCTGAGAACTGCAGAGGAAGGCAAAAAACCGCCGGGGACCAGTGCCAATGTGCCCCGGGGGAAAAAGTTTCTTGCTGAGCCCAGTGCTGGCCATGGGCTGTTCACTGAGCATGTGAGCCAGACCTGGCTCCTTGTCCCACAGGCTGCTCATGCTTCCCAGGAGCTGCCCAAGCCCTATCCTCCCTTGAGCTGGAGCTATCTGGCGGACTTGCCAGAGTGCCCAAGTGCCTCTGAGCTGATAGACCTTGTGGGCAAGAATCCTTGCTGTCCCTGTGTAGGACACCAGTGGGTGTTCCAGAGCACCCCAAGCCCTTGCAAGCCCTTGCAAGCCCTCGACATCCTATCTCTTACGGCTCCTGAGCGTTGCTCTGTAGGAGATGAGGATGGTGAGCTGTGCAGTGCTCCTCAAGAAGGAATTGCCTTGGTCTTGCCACTGCTATCCAGTTGAAAAGGATTTGCATCCATGAGCCGAGCTTGGAAGGTGGCCCTGCCAGCAGATTGTCTTGCAGCGGAGAACCTCCAGCAGCCTCATGCAAGGTTTTCTTCCCTCAGCCCCTGGCCTGTGATTCCAGCAGCTCCTCAAGTGCTTCCTGTCAGATGTGCTGGGGCTGCCCCCGGGCCAGCTCTGGCAGTGGACACGGGAGGCTGCTCCTCTGGATCCTGCGTGGGGCCTGGTGACCACTGCGTTGCCGGGTGCTGGCATTGTGACATGGGGGTGACACAGCCGCATATGTGCAGCCCTTTGGAGGAAGCCTTTGGGGTGCTGGCTCCAAATCAGTCCCTTTACCTACAAAATAGGGGAGTAAGCAACCTAATAGAGTCCCTTTTTTGCAAAAGGACAGTGTGGATTTGTTGCCAGTGCAGCCTTCCTTCCAGTAGCAATACTGCCTGTAGTATCATGTATGGAGGCCTCAGGGCTCGCTCAGGGCTTGTCACGCAGAACTGCAGGCCTGACAGAGCAGAACTGCTCTCCTCTCCTCTCCTCTCCTCTCCTCTCCTCTCCTCTCCTCTCCTCTCCTCTCCTCTCCTCTCCTCTCCTCTCCTCTTCTCTTCTCTCCTGTCCGCCAGTCCAATATCTAAGAGACTGTTTGCCTGAAAGGACAGAGGGTTTTCAGTTCCAAAATCAATGTCAAGGACACAGAACACAATGAATTTTATTTTGTTGTTAATTTATTAATTTTCTTGATTTTATGTTAATTCATGTGATGTTTCTTCGTGTCATTTTTTTTCCCTTTGTGACTCTGTTTCAGAACCCAGGCTCACAAGCATTAGCTCAAGCCCAAGTGTAGCCAGGAGTAGGCTGAGGCATTCTTCGGTTTAGCCTGAGAAAAGATCCCTTGCAGGCTGGCAAAGGCAAGTCCCAGAGCTGCAGAGAGCAGCAGCAGGAATAGAGGCCAAGCTGTGCGCGGTTCCTGCAGAGGGAGAACCTTGAC
Organism: Caloenas nicobarica; assembly: GCF_036013445.1. Lineage (NCBI taxonomy): Eukaryota > Metazoa > Chordata > Aves > Columbiformes > Columbidae > Caloenas > Caloenas nicobarica. Next base: position 85,401 of record NW_027016966.1, on the reverse strand, counting down.
AAGGACTTGTGGGACTGACCATGCACAAAAGAGGAGGAAGAAGAAGAAGAAGAAGAAGAAGAAGAAGAAGAAGAAGAAGAAGAAGAAGAAGAAGAAGAAGAAGAAGAAGAAGAAGAGGAAGAAGAGGAAGAAGAGGAAGAAGAGGTGAGTGGTACCGTGGCATCTCTTCCAAAGCGTGACATGTAGCGATGACGAGCAGACTTTTTGCCTTGCACAACTTGTTTGGCTGCTGTGCTTCTTGGGCAGGGATGCATGAGAAGCGCTCTGGTCCCTGCCAGGCGCTTGTGTTAGCTGCAGGGAGAGCTGAGAAGTGGCAGCTGCGGCTGCCAGCATGGTGGAGCATGAGCAGCCGGCTCCCAGGCCAAATGGCCCAAAGAAATGGTGGCAAGGGGCGGTGCTGAGAACTGCAGAGGAAGGCAAAAAACCGCCGGGGACCAGTGCCAATGTGCCCCGGGGGAAAAAGTTTCTTGCTGAGCCCAGTGCTGGCCATGGGCTGTTCCCTGAGCATGTGAGCCAGACCTGGCTCCTTGTCCCACAGGCTGCTCATGCTTCCCAGGAGCTGCCCAAGCCCTATCCTCCCTTGAGCTGGATCTATCTCGCGGACTTGCCAGAGTGGACTTCAGCAGGGCCGACTGGACTTCAGCAGGGCCGACTTTGGCCTTTTCAAACAGTTGCTGGAGGGAATCCCGTGGGCAAGGCTGCTTGAAGGTAAAGGCGCCCAAGATATTTGGTTAACTTTCAGGGACTGCTTCTACCAAGCTCAAGATCAGTGCATCCCGACGCGCAGGAAGTCAAGGAAGGGAGCCAGGAGACCTGCGTGGTTAAACAGGGAACTGCTGGGCAAACTCAAGTGGAAGAGGAGGGTTTACAAATCATGGAAGGAGGGGCTGGCCACTTGGGAAGAATATAAGGCTGTTGTCAGAGGATGTAGGGAGGCAACTAGGAAAGCTAAGGCCTCCTTAGAGTTAAACCTGGCGAGAGGGGTCAAGGACAACAGGAAGAGCTTCTTCAAATACATGGCAGATAAAACTAACACCAGAGGCAATGTAGGCCCACTGATGAATGGGGTGGGTGCCCTGGTGACAGAAGATGCAGAGAAGGCAGAATTACTGAATGCCTTCTTTGTCTCTGTCTACTCTGCCGGAGGCTGTCCTGAGGAGCCCCGTACCCCTGAGGCCCCAGAGGAAGGCAGGGCAATGGAGGAGTCTGCCTCAGTTGATGAGGACTGGGTTAGGGAGCAATTAAGCAATCTGGACATCCATAAATCCATGGGTCCAGATGGGATGCACCCGCGGGTGCTGAGGGAGCTGGCTGAAGTCATTGCTGGACCGCTCTCCATCATCTTTGCCAAGTCTTGGGAAACGGGAGAGGTGCCTGAGGACTGGAGGAAAGCAAATGTCACTCCGGTCTTCAAAAAGGGCAAGAAGGAGGACCCAGGCAACTATAGACCGGTCAGCCTCACCTCCATCCCTGGGAAAGTGATGGAACACCTTATCCTTGGTGCCATCTTAAGACATATCAAGGAGAAGAGGGTCATCAGGGACAGTCAACATGGCTTCACCAAGGGGAAGTCATGTTTGACCAACCTCATAGCCTTTTATGAAGACGTAACAAGGTGGATTGACGATGGCAGAGCAGTGGATGTGGTCTACCTTGACTTCAGCAAAGCATTTGACACCGTCTCCCACAGCATCCTCACGGCAAAACTGAGGAAGTGTGGACTGGATGATCGGGTAGTGAGGTGGACTGCAAACTGGCTGAAGGAGAGAAGCCAGAGAGTTGTGATCAATGGGGCGGAGTCTGGTTGGAGGCCTGTATCTAGTGGAGTGCCTCAAGGGTCAGTTCTGGGACCAATACTGTTCAATATATTCATCAATGACTTGGATGAGGGAATTGAGTGTACTATCAGTAAGTTTGCTGATGACACCAAGCTGGGAGGAGTGGCTGACACACCAGAAGGCTGTGCTGCCATCCAGCGAGATCTGGACAGGCTAGAGAGTTGGGCGGGGAAAAATTTAATGAAATATAACAAGGGGAAATGTAGAGTCTTGCATCTGGGCAGGAACAACCCCAGGTTCCAGTACAGGTTGGGGAATGACCTATTAGAGAGCAGTGTAGGGGAAAGGGACCTGGGGGTCCTGGTGGACAGCAGGATGACCATGAGCCAGCACTGTGCCCTTGTGGCCAAGAAGGCCAATGGCATCCTGGGGTGTATTAGAAGGGGGGTGGTTAGTAGGTCCAGAGAGGTTCCCCTTCCCCTCTACTCCGCCGTGGTGAGACCTCATCTGGAATATTGTGTCCAGTTCTGGGCCCCTCAGTTCAAGAAGGACAGGGAACTGCTGGAGAGAGTCCAGCGCAGGGCCACAAAGATGATGAAGGGAGTGGAGCATCTCCCAGGTGAGGAAAGGCTGAGGGAGCTGGGTCTCTTTAGCTTGGAGAAGAGGAGACTGAGGGGTGACCTCATTAATGTTTATAAATATATAAAGGGTGGGTGTCACGAGGATGGAGCCAGGCTCTTCTCGGTGACAACCAACAGTAAGACAAGGGGTAATGGGTTCAAGCTGGAACACAAGAGGTTCCACTTAAATGTGAGAAGAAACTTCTTCTCAGTGAGGGTGACAGAACACTGGAACAGGCTGCCCAGGGTGGTTGTGGATTCTCCTTCTCTGGAGACATTCAAAACACACCTGGACGCCTTCCTGTGTAACCTCACCTAGGGGTTCCTGCTCTGGCAGGGGGATTGGACTAGATGATCTTTCGAGGTCCCTTCCAATCCCTAACATTCTGTGATTCTGTGATTCTGTGATTCTGTGATTCTGTGAGTGCCCAACTGCCTCTGAGCTGATAGACCTTGTGGGCAAGAATCCTTGCTGTCCCTGTGTAGGACACCAGTGGGTGTTC